>NC_139653.1:6032954-6087954 GCF_951799395.1 Argentina silus | reverse complement strand
GTGAGGAGACGCGGGAGGAACATCATTGGGCAGGGGGCCACTGTTACAGTGCCAGGTCAGAGGGGCGCCAATATCACCATGTTTGCTGCCATCTCCAATGATGGTGTCCTTTGCCACATACCAACTATCGGCCCTACAATACAGAACGCCTTATCACATTTCTTGATGCATTGAATGAAAGACCGGTTCCACCCGAAGAGAGGGGGCTGTTGAGGCCTGGCATGACTCTGTATGTCATCATTTGGGACAATGTTGCCTTCCACCGCTCTCGCCTTGTGAATGAATGGTTTACAGCCCCGTATGATGATGCAATTCCTCTCTGCATACTCTCCTTTTCTGAACCCAATTGAGGAATTCTTCTCTGCTTGGAGATGGAAGGTATATGATCACCGGCCATATGACCAGATGTCCCTCCTGGATGCAATGAATGCTGGTTGCCTGGCAATAGGTGCAGAGAACTGGATGGATACGCCATGCAAGGAGGTTTTTCCCTCGGTGCATTGCAGGGGAAAACATCCAATGTGATGTTGATGAGAACCTGTGGCATAATCGTCAGGAACAAATTGAGCAAATGTGAAGTTCTGAGTATTTCAACTCTTTATTTAGTTTTTGGGGATATTTCCACCCATAAGTTTCCTTTGGTTGCTTTTATGTTTATTTTATTTTTATTTACAGTATTCAGCATTTCTGAGTTTTGAAAGTATGGAAAAAAGAATGACTTCGAAAAATCTGATGCAGTACAATAAAACATTTTGTTTCTGAGTATTTCTGATTTTGGGTGAAATTCTGTATTGGTTCTTTGGTGAAGAAAGAATGCAGTACAAAAGCTGTACCATAATGAATGTCCAAATTTGTCTAGTCTAGGTGCTTACTGTATGTCTTACATGTCAATGACAGTTCATGGGCACGGAAAGACCTGCACACAAGAATAAAATTCATAAAGAAAACTTTCTTAGAAAATTTCTCTTTTTACAGTATTTCAACAGGGCATCTCAAAAAAGTGTAAAAAGTGCAGGTGCAGAGTGCAGCAGGGTTTGTTATCTCTAGTAAAATCATCTTTGGAGAAAATAATACAATTCATGCTATGATATGCTTGCTTGCCATTTTTGGCACACACTATAACTATGTAACTATGTAAAGTATCAACAAATGGCACAGGCATATAGCACAAATTAAGGTTGAAACGGTTCATATTGATAGCTGTATTTTGTATTTTGTTGTCCATTGTGTGATGATTTATTGAAATAATATATTAATTTGACCACATTGTGTTGTTTGATGGAAATATTTGCTTTTGTTGCATGTTTTTAATGTTTTGTGAGTGTTAGAGCATTTTGCAAACAAAATTAGTCATTTTGGCCAGTCAGCTTCTGTTTTAGCCTGTGTGTTAATTGTTTTGAAAATGTGACGTCAGAGTGGACAAATATGTTTAAGCAAAAAAAAAAAAACTGTAACTCATCTGGAGACAGACTCTGCATCCCTCTGTGGGTCATCTGTAGACAAACTATGAGACGTTGTCATGCCTTGGCAAACGCTGATTAGATTGTGGGGATTTATGTAAATTCACAGTAATGCTGTGCATTCTCTGGCCAAGATTCACTCTTCCTTTCCATGTGCTGGAGAGCGAGAACTCTGTAATTCGGTAGTTGACAAATTCTTGTGGCAATCTGCCACTGTGCCCTTTCTCGCTAATATAGAAAATGCAAATGGTTGGAACGTAAACAATCGAAAAGGGGAAAAGACCAGAGGAGCAAAGAGTGAGCAAGCGTACAAAACTTTATTCATGAATATGCCAACAAGCTCCCATTCAAAACAACGGCCCCTGAAACTTGGACGGCGCCGTAAAACCAGGAACATGAACAGAGGGAGACAGAGAGAGCACAATGCCAATATGTCACACGCTAAATAGTTTTAAATTAGGGCCTGTATACGCCTGTTGGAGACTACATTCATCATACTCAACGTTGGTCTGGTTCTTGCAACCCTGGCAGTAAGAGCTTCCACATGCCAGCGTTAGCGTTAGCGAGCTGGGGAGAAAACAGCATCGGGTTATCAGCAGAGGTTTACTTGTCTTTAATCAGCCTGTGGCTAATTACCAGCCTTCCACACAGCGTGGCCGTAAGTCATTAATCATACAGGGGCGGCTGGGAGCTCTCAGCCCCGTCCCAGCCCGCTGCAGGAGACAGGAGTGCTGTTTTCCATGATGGGGCTCTTTCTCTCTCTCTCCCTCAGAGTGGTGCTGCCTCTCGCGCCGGCCATTGGGTGTAAATTAAAGGCCTCATCCAGGACACCTAAACAATGGCCCTCTCTGTTGTACTTCCTGTTTCTCTTCCCCGTGCCCCCCCCCAACCTACTCTGACTGCCTGACAAAGGATGACTTCACCACAGCTTAAACAAAGCTCACACACATGCACATACATACACTGACATTTGTAATGCATTTGTCTGTGCGTGGGTCTGTGTTAAAAACTTTGAGTCAATCAGCTAGCTAGCCAACCACAGTCATGCCCAGTAAGGCGAATAATGCCAAGGTAATTCTGGAGGCTCATTTGCCAGTTAGATTGACTTAAGTTGGGTTGAAAATCAAAAGTTGCTATGGAGAAAAAATATATGCATGTAATAATTCACATTGAAAGTGGAGGTATCTCATAAAATGATCCTTTACATGGAGCAGGTGATACATCACTACTGTCTCTGGAACGCCCTTGCTCACTTGTGACCAAATGGGCCAGGGCCGCTTACAAGTCACCATGGTGGAGCTGAGGCCTCCAGAATAATCCATCCACAGCATTCTGGTGCACAATTTTAATCTGCCGTCCAGATAGGTAAAAGTGTCAGATTATCTGACTGACTGAATGAGGCAGATTCATCTGTTGGAATGTTTCCATCATCACATCCAACACCAGTTGTAAATCTATTAAGAGTGAGAGAGGGGAGAGAGCGAGAGTGAGAGGGAACATCTTCCTCCATCACTCCAACCCTCCATTTAGCATCCTCCATCACTCTATGACAGGGGATATTTCCTGCGACCCAACTTAGTTTCCGCCTTGCTGAAAAGCTGCGTCAAAATGTACACATTCATACATCATTCTCCAGAAATCCTTGAAAGGGGCTGGCAACTGTAAAGTGAAGCTTTCAGCTCCTTTTCATGCTACTGCCTGGCTAACTCAGATCACATCGTTGGGTGACCGACTCCCTGTACCAGGTAGAACAAAACATTCCTTTGTGCACTTTGCATCACAGTTAACACAAGTGTGTAACACTTGACATGTGGAGTGAAATTCTTTGTGGCAGTCCTAAAGGGTTCTAGCCAGGTAGTGAATGATGTTGCCATGTACATATGAAATATCTATTTTCGTGTGTGTGTGTGTGTGTGTGTGTGTGTGTGTGTGTGTGTGTGTGTGTGTGTATGAAAGCAAGGTTGCGAAGACAGACAGAGTGTCATGTGTTAAAGTAAAAGAGTGGCATCAAATGAAAGATTGTTTAAAAACAGAAAAGCTGCCAAATCTTTATGCCCATCATTTATCTTGTTACCGATACATCAAGTTCACTTCATGGCAGAGTCATAAAAATGTATGAGAATGTAAATGGCTGACTGACCCATTCATCTTGTTTAAAGTGGCAAATGTAACATGCTCCTCATCCAGGGTGATAAAGTTATACTTCACTATTTTATGAAGGATTCATTGTTGATGGTAAAGTGTTCTGCATATCATTACAGTAGGTAGAGTAGGTCTTTTAAAAGCACCCCTGCTGGAGAGTCTCCTGCGAATCACTTAAAAATCGCATTGTTGCAGTCACAGCTAGGGTGCTATTCGTAAAGAGTTAGCAAAAGCCAGGTGTCAAATCGTTACATTTTCTTTCACTATTGTGACATTAAATCATTTCTATTGTGGAATTAAACCAAATCTCACAGGTGCTTAAAGAGAAATAAGTTAATTGTTCAAACATGTTTATTCTTCATGTTTATTCTTTCCTCAAACACCTTTGTTTCCTCTTGAAAAGCGAGACCCATGTCTCTTAAAATAAAAATAAAAAGTATATTTCAAACCACAGAGCACAAAAATGTGATCTGTGTCACTATAATTCGTTATTTCTGCTGGACATAGTGAGGGGTGAGTGAATCAGAGTTCAGGTTGTTCCCTGCTGCAATAGAACACACACACACACCCACACACCCACACACACACATACACACACACACACACACACACACACACACACACACACACACACACACACACACACACACACACACACACACACACACACACCCACCCACCCACCAACACACACACACACACACACACACACACACACACACACACACACACACACACACACACACACACACACACACACACACACACACACACACACACACACACACACACACACGCACTACAGTACACTGAGGTGGTTTATGCTGCTTGTCAGTTGGAGGGCGTGATGAAGTAATGATTAATATGGGGGATGTTTGGAAATGTAAATCCTCGCTGCAGCACAAATAAACCAGGGGGGTTTCTGGGGATGATTAAATGGACATTTCACAGTTGATTGAGCATGCAAAAAGTCATCCATTTCCCCCCTAACTCTGTAAACAGCCACGCAGGCCCCCTTTCCGTGAAGTATATGATGGTCGTTGTGGGTTTATATGCACACACAGGCCATTGAAGACGAATGAGTGCCTCAATTTATATAACCGCTGGGATCTCCTGATTAGGTAATTTATATGGAGGACAGGTTTATAACTGCTAACTTACCGTCATGTCCCGCAACAATTATTTCTGAAATCCGGCTGTAAAAGCAGACAGTAAATTCTAGATTTTTCTTTTGCTGTCACCGGGGCCCATAACCTGAGATCTGATTTTCAATAAATCCTTTTTATGAAATGGCGGGCAATTACATCAGGAGAGAGACTCTCCAAATTGATCTACTTGGTGAACTGGGACGTGCATCCCCCTCCGGACGCCCTCAAAGAGCTTAGAAAAGCTAAAGGTCTTTTCAGTTACGTCTTCATACAGTATGGGTGAGTAAGTGGAGGATAACCTCAGGAAAGGGTTCAAGGACAGCTGTATTAAAGGAGGTGGGGACACATACACACATGTAGCCCTATGGAAAATTAGGCCTAACTATTAAAAGTTCATTGATTAATAAATAGGAACTAATAAATAGAATAAGTTCATTAATAGAATACATAGGACTTAAAAAGGGTAAAACTATTACTATGTTTGATATTGAATAGAGTTTCATGGGTTAAGTTCATGTATTGAATTATTTACATGATGTATTTTGTTTTCTTAAATACTATGTTCACAATGCTGGCAATATTGTAAAGGAATTTACTTTTGATTTCTGTGAGAAAAGATTCAAATGTAAAGTTTGTGCATTCTGTTTATTTTCATGAGCCAATGAAAATGTAAGTTGAAGGTCAGGTGTCAGGTGGATGAGAAGTGAGATTGGGGAAGGCGAACGAGGAGAACGCATGGAATGTGCTGCTGTGCTGAGTAAGGTTAATAGTGTGGAAATACGTAGCCCACTTATTTCTGTGTTTAGAACAAGGTAATAATGCGAGTGCACAACCCGTGAACTCTACAAGTTATTACGTTCGGCGGATGAACTGTTTTGGAACCATTTCTCTGCAGAGGAGTAACCGTTCAGACGGTCAGCCACCTTGCTTAGCCTAGCCTAGCTCAACAGTGAGATAGCTAGCTTTCTTCGGAGTGCTTATGGACTGTGATCGAGCAACACGGGAGCTCAAGACGTCTATACCAACCGGGAGAGACAGTAGCACACAAGATTCCTGCCGTTCGAGAAAACTGCACCGGTTGCCGAGAGAGGAGCTTCGCGCGGCTGCCTGCTCAAGGAACTGGGAGTTTCGTTTTTGTCTTCTAGCTCGTGAGAGTGAAGGAGCCGCCATTTTAGGTGAGCTACAACGCACGCAAGCTACACGCGCTGACTTTGGTATAGTTATCATAGTTATCATTGCCGGCTTTAGAATAGGTTTTACTTCATTTCATTGATTGATTTGGATATTTGAATGTGCACTTTAAGTGGTATTGTATTTTCATTTCATGCAAGCTATTTTGGGGATTGAAGATCAGTGAAAGAAGACTGATTTGAATAAATTAACTAAAGACATGGAATTGGTGGGACTGTGTTAATGTGAATGATTATTTGCATTTAAGGTTGAACACATAGCTATAGCTTCTACATAGAGGGGAAACATTTAATTGCATGATAAGATATACTGTAGATTAAGTGGGAATCCATATGGTTAGATGACTTATGGACGGTACGTTATAAAAGTATTGCAACATAGTTATTACTGATACCTGTAGTGAACAGACAAAGTAAGCAAACAATAATAGTTAGAGATAACATTTTATTTAAAGAATTCAGGTTAGCCACCCCTATTAATTGCCCAGACCAGCAAAGGGGCGCTACACACACTCACACACACAATTGTATTAAATGTTAAACACTGCAGAAATACATATACACACCGATCCTTCTATTCAAATCATTTACACAGTGAAATGAATAAGCACAGTGGCAGAGAAATACTTGATTTTCAACAATGGTAAATTAATTTAAAGAATAACATGCAAATGTATGTATGTCCAACAAACTAATGAGCCTGAGGTAGAACAGACAGAGTGAAATGTCAATACTCTCTCTGACACTCATGTTAAACATGTACAGTATATTCCATGACCTTGGTTTGCATACCATTAAATATGTATTACCGCTGTTGGCTACAGCACTGATCTGACAGAGGGAGATTTAATCATCGAAGGCGTAGTTAGCTGTCAGGGTGGTTTGTTTTGATGCTGACCCGGTGACAAAGGAGAGATGAGATTGACTTCAAATAACAGCAAAGAGGATTTTTTTTTTTTAATGTCAAAGTAACATTCTGTACCACCTCCATTTTCCTTTGTGTTGATGAAGGTCATCCATCAAATGCCTCTGTAAGAATTATGTCACGTGATGTACAGCCATAGCGGCATTTACCTATGCCATAAAGGCATAGGTAAATATGTAAATATAAATACATTTGACATGGATGATTTCATGGGTTTCAACTACATTAGTTTAAGTTAAAGTTTCAGAATACATTTATTTGCCATATGTATAGTATGCATGTCATGAATTCATGTGAAACAGACATCAAGTTGTTGCAAACAGTAACCCCTCAATTAGAGTTGCTCCAACCAAGTCTCGAACTTGCAACCTCTGGCTTGCCAACACACCGTCTCCTCAAATGGCCAATGTAAACCAGCTACACTTTTGAGGAAACTTGATAAAGGAACTAGCCATGAGAAATAAATAATGGGAAGCAGACTAAAACAATGGAGAAGTTTGAGGTTCGGCAACAGGTTGGCAGTAGACTCAGTATAGTGACAGGAAGCAGAGGACAGTTGAAATGGGATATAAGCAGGAGCACTGTAAACCATGGCTGGACCGGTGGTGCTGGTGAGGTGAACATTACTGTCTGTAGGCAGGCTGAGAGTCACACAGGAGACACTCCAGTCCCCGGACAGCTCAGGTGAAAGGCCAGTGTCAACCACTGTCTGTCTGACATGCTACAGTATCATGTTCAGAATCCTATGGTTAAAAACGTCTGAATTATCCATCCAAAACCCATTTCCCTTATCATCTGCATCACATACTAACAAGTTAAGTGAACAATGATAAGTACTGTGTTACATCAGTGCCTGACCTCACATACGTATTGACATGTACGTTATTTACATTATTTAGATTATTATGTATTTATTATTTGTATAAATAATACATGTTCTTGCCTCGACCCTGGAATAATGCCTGATGTGATGTTACATGTGTTGTCATGTTTCCTTTTCAGACCTACCTGTGACTACATTGCCACAGATCCTGGTACTGGATACTCAGTACAGTAGATTAGCTGAGAAGACCCTTTTAGGGAGTGTGTGGTGGTTTGTGCTGTCGGGAGCATCAAGTGTGCAGTGGATGTGTGCTATTAACATGTCCTCTGGTTGTGGTCCCACCCCAGCACGATTGCTTGTAAATGGCACTCTATTTGAGAAAAAAGACCCCCGTCATTGGTATGAGTTTCAATGAAAGGAGATACAGTCAGAGTACATAAATACAGCATAGGAACCACTGCTAAGCATGTGATACACAAACGATATGCATTTGGGGAGAGCAGCCAAGTTTCCCTCCAAAGACACTCAGTTCCTGGCTCAGCAGCTAAAAGCTTCCAGCGTACTGTGGGAATTGGATAGTTACAATAGGCCCGATTGTGGCTAGTTTTCATTCAGAACATTAGCTGAATATCATTAAGAACATTTGCTGATGGTTAAAAATCACCAAAAAGACCTATGAACTGCCGCACTTGCACACCTTACTGCACCTTGCACACTCATTGTACATAATGTTGTATACTGTGTGTGTGGTCTGTCTTGTCTCAGTGCTGTATACTGTAGCAAACAGCGGGGTAGAGTAGCATATATTGAACTCACGACCTTCCGCTTACAAACCGGCCACTCTAGCTACAACACCAAGAGAGTTAACTCCCTTGGTGGAGCTGTTAATGGACCTTACACAGGGTCATTACAATATGTTGGTGAATGTAGAGCTCCCCACCATGCTGGAAACAAATTCCACCAACCTCAATCTTGTGCCTAATAAAGGATAGAACAGATAGTAGTTGAAAAGAGTTGTCACTAGTATGATTTCAAAATTCCACAAAAAAACAACAACTTCATAGAGGCGAAGACAAATGTCTGGTCTGGAATGAGGAAATATTCCACTGTATGCTTATTAAAACATGACAGGCATAGCCTAATGGTGTGAGGAGAGTGTAATGTGTGAACAGGCGTAGCATGTAGAACTAATACATACGGCAACACAAAACAAGATAAAGGGAATTGTCAGGAAGTTGAATCCAGGCAGACTTTTCCAGGCAGAACACAAATTAGATTATAGTCACATTAGGTTTCATCTGGACTTGTGTTTTATTAGTCTGTTGATATTATGGACAGTGACATACTTTACTGCTATAAGCTTAATGCTGAAGCCATATTCCTTTTTTTCACAGACCAATCGCTGTCTGATGCTTTTTGTTGATATACAGTTGATGTTAGTCACGTATGCACTCCAGAAGAGGGGCAGCCATTTTGGGGAGGCTTATAGTACAGTAGATGTTAACGGTCCAGTATGTAGATTTGAGCTTCACAATAGTGCAAAATGACCATGATAAATCGATAATACCGATGAAGAAATGAGAACGCATGCTAAAGAACATTCAGGGAAGAGCAGTGTTTTGGTCCAAACACAGTGCTTTCTTAAATCTGGTGTAGAGGTCGAGCACTGGCCTTTACATACCATTTGTACTTTTACATGGATTTGTTTGTTTACATGGATATGCACACATTTGCCACTATTACAAAACGTAGTATATTGACGTTTTGAAATGTTCAGTATGGCCACAGAGGGCAGCAACACGCAAAGCTAGATGTTTTACCTTCAACCCTGTAAGTGTTAAAAGTGTCACAATGATTAATGACTCACACTTGGATGCATATTCAAAAGACACAGCATGTCTTATTTACTCATTGGCTTTGATTATATCAATGCAAAACTATTATGTTTAGACGCTTACTCACTAACCACAAGGGTGTGTTTTCCAGGTGTCTTCAAAGTGGAGGAAATGCCTGAAAGGAAGTCCATTTCACATCAATGCTGTCGTGTTAGTGCATGGTATTGTCTCTTTACTTGAATTATATTATCTAAAAGTGAAACGATCATACTGACAACAGACTGATGGAGCACTTTACTACGAAGCACTGTATCACACAACCCAGGGATCAAATGAACAATAACAGCTTTGAGGTTTCATACAATCCAAACCCCATTTTGCATCTTAGCCGTCGACTTCCTCATCAACTTCATATTTGTTCACAACTGTCACATCTATTCTCCCGCAATGGTTACAAGAGCAAGGACAAATTATTCTATCATCTCCAACAATCTGGCTAAAAGCCTGCAAGCACTCAACCTGTCGAAATGTTTCTTGAGTGTCTTTAGTTCTGAACTCAACTAAGCACGCAGCAGGCCTAAACCTTTGTGCTGTCTAATACCATTTAGCCTAACTAATGACATTTGAACTGAAATAAATTAACCTGGAGATGGAAATGTGGTAAGTAGAGCTCCAGTCAGTAGATGAATAGGTGGTTCATTCATTTCTTATCTACTAGCATATCAACAGGTGTTCCACATGGTCAACACCTGTATGATTAATCTGCACTATATCATGACTCCTATTCTCAAGCCTGTACTCTACACCTGGACATCGTGCCAGGGATGTTAAATATTAGCCCACAATAATAGGCCATGGCACAACAATGGCTTTTGATTGGCGGTATCCATGAAATGAAGTTTAAACGACTTTGTAATGAATAATATAATAGTGCAGTGTTTACCGACCAAAGAGTGGACTCCCGCCGAGTACTGACCATATTTTTCTTTGAACTGGCATTTAGACTGACAAAAACAAACAGGCCCATTCATATTTCATAATGGGGCTCCCTCCTGAACACTGAAGGTAAATCATGCATCAAATATTAAAACATATTTTTGCACACGCCACATCAGACGAATCTGATCATCTATGGAGCTCTGCACGAAAGTGTGCAAACAAACAACACACATGCAGGCATGCGCATACACGCCCTCATGAAGCACACGCACACACACACACACAAATACAAACACACACATGCACATGCACACGCACACACACACACACACCCAGGCCTCTTCCTATGAGGTATTGAGCAGAGGTGTTGAGCAGATTATTAATCAGTAGAGTACTATCCATCCAGGACCGTGCTTGTGGAACATTTTAAAAGCATGCAGCCCCATACAACAACCATTAAAAGCACAGAGAGGCATATAACTGTAAATTATTTAGCTAGAAGAGGGTGGTAAATCAACTGTGCATGTCATATACTGAACATTGCATGTACTACGGTGAAAAATGCATACACAGTGGCCATTCACACTTGGTGTTGAAAGCATGGCATTTAAAAGCCTGCGTCGCCCGTCATCTCTCCACAGCGCTCTCGACTCCAGTCACAACTAATGTATGGAGACTGATTATGAATGATCCATTTAGGGGATTTGTACAATGGTGTTCTGGGGAGAACTGTACTCCTTGACGTTGCATCTATGATTGAAATCAATGGTATTCTGTGTTGTTATTTCTGAGAATTAAGCGAGCAGAAGAAAGTCTCAAGTGCATTATAAAGACAAAATATGTTTCGTTCATTGTGAAAGAGAAACAAAATACAAACTCTTGTCACACACTCTTTGTGTGACATTAATGGCTATGTGTGGAGAGTACCATAAAATTTGCATTAGATGAAATATGAAAGCCTAAGCACCAAACTAAACATATCGTATTTTGGTTACATTATCAGTCTTTCTTTGCATATCTATTCAAATATTCCATTTGTAATCTGGTTAGAGTTATTCCTGAACTACAGTACGTCAGTCAGTACTTTAGCTCCAGCCTGTCGACAGAGACGTGTGTGAGACTGACAGTGTCATCACACTGAGAATCCTCACTGCCTGAGGGAAATGTGATACCTGTCAAATACTTGATATCTTTTAATCATGTTCACATCTCAAATTCATGTCAGAGCAAACGGATAGTCACAAAATCTGTTATTAACTCAACATTTGATTTCTTATAATTTACTTAAGATTTCAAATGATCTCTTTGTTTGTCTTTGTTTCATCACAGTTAATGACAGTTTTCCTTCTATTACTGGATTTCCTCTGTTTTCACTATTTTGTGTGCGTGCGTGTGTGTGTGTGTGAGAGAGAGAGAGCACTGTATAGGCTGCAAAAGTTTATGATATTTTTCATGTCTTTCATTCAATCTCAATGAACAGAAGTTATTATAGCTTAGCTATGACAAATGTACACATCTGCACTCCTTCACAGTCTGTCTCTATGCTAACAGCTGTCTGTCAGCCTTGTCAGGCCTTCACCAAACTAAATCTAAGACTACCTTCAGTAATGTTAAGCTTCATACCATTGTAGATAATGTACAGTTTTGTGTGCATTATCTACAATTATTAGTTGGGTACACAGATTATAGTTACTAAAGATGTTACAGAGTAACCACATGGGATAATAGCAACAACTTGATAATGTAATAAATAAAGGCACACTGCCAAGAAAATCAGCACACAACGATGACAACAGCAGAACCATCCTCTGTGCCAGTGTGCCAAGTCACTCCAACCTTTCAGACCAAAGGACTTGTTCCAGTGTTACTCACTGCATAAAGGCAGACAGTGCAGCATGTGCAGCTGTGTATGACTGAGTGACTGACTGGCTGACTGGCTGGCTGACTGATTGACTTGCTGACTGACTTGCTGACTGACTGAGTGGCTGGTTGACTGGTTGGTTGACTGGTTGGTTGACTGTTTTAATATGGGAACTGATTGCAGTGTTGCTCCTGATGATTATACTGAGCATTGTAGCAAGCCTATTGGTTTTGATATTCTTCAGGTCTATCTTCTGGGATCCATTGCTTTGGGCTGTGCGGACAGACATCATTGGAGCTTCTTGATCACCAGATGAGCCTTTGCTGTGGGGCCCGACGTCACTGTCTTGCTGTCAGAACTGGAGGGGCTTCAGAATGGAACAGGTGTTTGCCCATGGAGCTGTGACATGATGTGACTCACTGTGTGGCCTGTGACAACATTTACAGGAGTGTAATCAAAACATGACACTAGAGCTGGACAATAATAATAACTATCTAGCATGCAGCTAGTGATACAAACATGACAACTATTGCCATCTTCAAAAATATAGGCACTCTGATTATTACTGTTCCTCAGCAAGGCTCAGTATAATCATGTATACATAGTCCTAAACCAGTCATTTTTTTCATACATAAACCACATTCATTTTCCTCTTTCATCTAGAGTAGCTAAATACAATCTCCTCAAGAATGTGTAGTGGTAATAGTTCCTCATTTATGTCTGGAAAGTATGCATTTACATTTTGTTTTCTGGTAATGCAAGACAGAGTCTTCCCTAATCATATTACCTTGGAGACAAAACGTAACTCCCACCCCTTAACTCTCCCTCTTACACTTAGCTATGTTAAATAGGTAATTGCCTTATTGTAATGCAGAAACACCTGCTTGTTCAGCATGATATTACTCGCTGGGATGTTTTCACTATATTGTCTCCACTTCCTCGGGGCAGGAGACAAAAAGGAAAAACCTGGATGGGAGGTAATTTGAGCTTCCATTTTCACAGTTAACACTAAAATACATTAAAGCAATAAAAGTGATGCGAGGCCCCATATTTCCTGCGGCTGTGTTGCTCTACGTCGGGATCTATTTGTCTCCCAGTCAGGCCCATTAGTCTCCTTCGCCCGCCTGCTTAATACGCCCGACTCCCTCACACGCCTCAGATCAATGTGTGATACATCCCAGTATCATCACTTATTTCATGTGGATGAGTTGAGAAATGTCCCCCCCGTCCCCGTCTCCGTCCCCCACGTTTATTTTTTATTTCCTTAGAGAACTCTCTATTGAGAGCCATGAGGTTACCGAGAGTGGTATGGGGGGGGGGGGGGGGGGGTAGTTTGGTTCAGGGTTGGTGGTGATGATGGAGGAGGTGGAGGTGAGGGGGTGTATTGTCTCAATGATTTACGTGAATGAATCGCCAGAGTAATGTGACGGCTGGTAATAGTTGAATAGTTTATATCAACTTGATAAATATAGCTCTCATAAATCACATCAGTGTTATATATTGCTGTGTTTCTCTTGCTTTTTCACACTTGGCTCCTACCACAAAGCTCTGGAGAGAATCAGGCCATAGTGTGGTTTTCTTTCAGTCAACTCAAACCCTCACTATGGGACACACACTTGTGTACCTTTCGCTGAACACCCCCTTTCACTCACGCCTGGTACAGGCCGGTGCCGCTTGTGAATGATAGCCCTGCCTATCACCCATCCCAAGAAAGGAATACTGCAAGTGTGCCATTTCATCCTTTCCACTCTTCACTCGCTAAATGTACTGCAGTTGTATTCTTGTAGCTAGCTAAAACTTAGCTTAACAGTTCCACTGAGAATCCTATGATTCTCCAAGAGCATTAGGTTGTCCCTACCGGGTTCCTGTGGTTCACCTCGAAAGAAGAATTGGCCAAGTTTGACTATTTTGACTTTGTGAGTGCCTGTACACTCTATGAGCTAGCAGGCTCTCACAAGAAGGTCTGTAGCTAGCCTGTGAACTCGCAATTCTTTGGAAATTGCTGAACCCTTACTAGCTTGACGATAATTCCTTAGGTTTTTATTATAACTTGCTAGGTCCCTCGTGTAGGCTACAGCTAGCACTTGGAAGGTCCGCTAACTAGTGATTCACAACAAGACCCAGGAGACACCGCACCAAGAAAGAGAGCCCTGTGGCCTGCCCGAATGGCAAGACTCTTACTCAGTCTGCCCACCTTGCCTGGGTTTACTCCACACACGGATTGCCGCCCTCGACACCTCGTTCTGCGAGCTATGCACTCAGCTGGATACTGAGGGTCTTGAGTGGTGGGTAAGGTATGCGGAGAGCAGCATTGCTGCAGAATGCTTCAACAAGGGTGAAGTGCTGCAGCCCTCCTATGTAGACAGTCCCCTCGACTCATCCTCCATCACCGGACCCACCTTGAGCCACAGCCCAGCGACAATGCATATGGAGTTGAATGAGGAGGGCCACAACACAAAGTTCTCAGATGGGGATGGAGATGATAGCGCTGAACTGGACTCCCTACTGCCCAACCTGCCAAGGCAGTGTAGGAGCAGACGGATGAGGTCTCCAAGCCAGACATGTCCTTCATGGAGTGCGCAGAGCCTCCTCCGGTCTCAAAATTGAGATCCCTGGGATCCTGCCACAGGACCAAATAGATGTGCCTCTCCTTGCCAAATGCATCATGGAAGCAGCGCTTCTCAGCCAAGGCACCAAGTGGCACCAGCTCCTACAAAGCCTATAAAGAAGAGAAGGCTGGGTGGCCCAACCTGTCTCTGATGGAAGCCTCCTTGGTCGAGTATCTTGATCCAAAGGTTAACTCCTCTGCTGCTCCCAGAGGTGTGGATCACTCAGAGGCAGGCCTCAATGCGGGCTTCAGGCTGGTTTGTTTGGGGTGACTCTAAACGATCCAAAAGTGAGAGTTAAGTTGAGACGTAAGGAAAACAAAGTGTACACCACCTTTCTCCCCCTGAAGGACCGACTGAGGTTGGAGAAGAAACCCTTCCTCACCCAGGTCGTGACCATGTGACCTCCTCCTCCGCACTTCAAGATCCCAAAGTCCTCAGCCACCCTGGCCCAGACCAGCGACCTCAACTGAGATACGGTGTCCACAGCAGTATCTCTCCCCCTCCCCCATCCCCTCTGAGCAGGCCCCTCATGGGACGGGGAAGCATAGCTGGGAAGCGGAGCTGGAAGCGCTGTACGTAGCACCAGCAGTAGCTTGCACCTACACCTCCACTTTATTCCCTGGTGCACAGGCAAGTGGAGTTTAAGAGTTGGTGTATTCAAAATAAAAAACTAAACCTTGAGCCCAATGGGCACCCAAATGACCTGTCCCCCGTCCCCCCAGGATTCATGACTCTTGTGTCATGTTTCTCGTGAGGTGTGGTGGGAGAGTAGCGAGATTGTGCCCTTCCAGGACCTCTTTTACAGGACCTGGCCGACAAGGGCAAAGCCTTCTCTACAGTGAAGTCCTACTTTTGTGATCAGTTGTTGCTCTGTGAATCCTGCCAGGGTTTGGATTATGGGGGCCATTGTTGAGGCTTACAATTCTAGGTGATTGCAGCCCCTGTGGGGATGTGGGCACATCTCACCCATGGATGGGTGTGTCATAGGCCCTGTTCCAGGGTTTTCTCTTCGGAGATAAGTGCTGCTGCCAGCTGGGCTTCTCTCCTCTTAACGTCTGGGTTTGCAACCTGGTCGTGACTGCGCCCACTGTGGCACACTCCATCCCTAGTGCTGATTTGGAGACTGCGTGATGTAGAAGGGGCACAATCTCATAGGGTTCCAGTTCAGACCAGGCAATCGGGGTATGCTGCAGGGTCCCATAATGAGTGGTGGACCGAGTTTACTGAAAGAGAATTAATGGTTACAGATGTAACCTAGGTTCTCTAAAGGAGATGAGGGAGACCCCTCACCTCAGTGCCCCTTTCACACAGAGCTTGTAAAGGGTGGTTCGCTGGATGAAATGGCGCGCTTGCAGCATCCATTGGGATGGGTGATAGGTCACTTGCAAGCGTCACCGGCATGTACAAAGCATTATTGAATAGGGGTCTTCAGAGAAAGGTACACAAGAGTGTGTGCGATATGTGTCTCACAGTGAGGGGTCTACCCCATCGCCTTCAGAGAACCTGGGTTACATTTGTAAGATTTAGTTTTTGTGTGTGTGTGTGTGTGTGTGTGTCTGTCAGCTCAGGCAACTCCCATCATGCAGCATGTTGACCATCATCAGTCATGGTATTGATCATTGTCATAACACGTTCTGACTGCGGCATGCTTTCAAAATTATGAAATCTCCAACAGTATCAAATAGTATCCAGCAAATTCCACTTGTACTGCACATATCCAATTGTTGGGTCCAGAAAAAGGAGAAGAGACATTTTTGGGCATTCAAATATTTTTTATGAAACAGAATCAATTCCTGAGTCAAACCTTTCTCAGACGCAGCTGGAAGGCATAACTAACTATTTCAGAGCAGAACACACAGCATTATCGCCTTTGTCCTTGGTGCTGACCATCTGTTGTTTTGGGTGATAGGTAGTGAATCTACAACAGGGTAGGTGTATGTTTAGATAAAACAAGAACATGATTGGAGACATTTGGGGACTCATGACCCAGAGAAATGTTTATAGGAGACCCAAGACACAATCAGAGGGGTTAACATTTATTCTTAACATAACAGGAACCCTCTAAACAATGAATATGCATCACTGTAATGTTGTGACAATCTTGATTCATCTGAGTGGGGAAGTAAACAATTACCTCTGCCATCTGATAAAGGATCTGGATTTAATTTTCAACTTGGCAACCCAAGTGAATGACTAGCCTACTGGTGATTGGTGCTCCACTCTCATCTAGATGATGTCATAGGATGTCATGGACGGCCCTATGACATATCATTGAGGCTCATCCACTGAGAGGATGGAGAAAAACAAGACACCAATTATCTGGTGGACCAAAACCACAACCCGTCAAAATGGTTGGAAAATAATGGTTTGTTCTCAAATTGACTGGGACGGTGCTCTCTTTGATAGTACACTGGGTGGCTGCTCACCAAGCTGTGTAGCTCTTTACTATCATCTTCACACAGCTTCAAACAATTAGTGTAACCTTGTGATCGTGTGGTGGAATGCCCTCAAGATACTGAGACATTGATTATTTCAAATTAAGGCAGAAAGTCCTTTGAAGCTAAGCTCATCTTTGACATTCTCTCAGCTATTTACATTCATCAATGACAGACAACAACCTCATCAGCACTCATACTCCTCCAACATCTTCCATTAAGAACCCTGGAAGAAGGCTGCATTTCCATAAAATATTCTGTCAGAAACAGAAAATTGGCAAATTATCTGAGCAGCTGAAACATCGTAGTGTAGATCCCGAGGCAAACACAAATGACCTCAATTACGCTGTCTTAGCATGAGAAAGTATCTTGCAAAGTAGGAGTTTTGAGTGGCACAGATAGATAGCATCAACGATGCCATTTCACTTCTCTCACATTACCTGGATGAGCATTGAGCACTTTACATTTGTAAATCAACGAGAAGGAAATGGCATGCGAAAAGCTGAGGGGGGGGTCTCTTTCTACATGGCTGTCTATCTTGGCTCAGTTCTCACTGTCTCCATTAGTCCAACTACCACTGTCAGGTGGGAACTGCATTCTAGGATCAATCAGACAGAAATAGGGTACTTTAAGCATCATTGATAGATATGACATGTGACCATTGACGATGTTGATTTTTATCTCCTGTGGATTAGGCAGATTTAGTAGGAGAAGGGTGATAATGTCATTTGCTTGATGCAGTGGATCTGTTTACGAGTTGATTAAAAGCGTGGAGGCCCTGCTTCGTTTCATGCTGTTTGCTTTATGGCTTTGTTACTACAATCACAAAGCTGTGGACATCTCAACAGCCCGTGTCATCATAAATTAACGCTGGAGATAATTATGCACATGCATTTTAGCATGACACCTTTTTCGATACAGAGGCTTGACGGTGTGAAAGTAAATGTAAGAATATACAGGTACAGAGCACACTGGAATGACTGTTGAACTATGCCCCAAATATTGCACGCTAGTAAATATGTATCATTATGAGATGTTTGAGATGCAGTCATCATACTAACTTGTCGTAATAGTACTGCTTATCGGATGTCTGAAACACGAAACACAAAAAAAAAGCTCTCAAACTAAATAAACATTAGTGTAATAGATATTGCTGTTGATGAGCTTGTTTTTTTATCCAAGAATGAGGCAGCTATCTCATCTGAGCCTGATAAAAGAAACCACACTCATAAAGCACAATAAATGGTTGTTGTCTTCTGTTTGGAATGGGGTTGAACATTAAAGTGGCTTCCCCGTATTGACACAGCTGTTGGCCAAACTATAGGCTTGCTATGGCAGACGACGGCATGTCTTTATATTGTGCCACACACCCACTAATGACAGCTTTAGTGGTGGTAATTCACTAGAGTAGAGTATGGGGTTAGGTGTGAGTCACGTCCTGGGCTCCCCAAGGCCAGATGTCCCGCCAGGTTTCCTGCAGCGTTGCACCGTGGGTGTGTGAACGATGGTAGCACTACTCTAGCTATGTCCCAAGACTCTGAAATGGCTCCCCTTCCTTTTTAAAGACAGTGGATCTGGGAGCTCATGTTGGGGTGGGTGTGGAGGTGGTTCACTGAACTGTGCTGGTAAGATTTTTTTTGAGACCTGACACCAACACCTAGGCTTTAGCTTGGCAAGCTCATGCAGTCTTGAGGCACCCAGACGACAAAGGGTCAATACCTAGTCAGTTACATAGGTAACATTAGAATGTAGGGGCAGCTGTGACCCACATGATCGTGACACATAGCAGTTGTCCTTGCTTGGAAAACACTATTTTATAGTGTCTGCTCAGAAACATAAAAAAGACTAAAAAAGCACACCCAAATATCATTAAAGGTGAAGAATGTAGTTTTGCAAGCTGCTGCCCTCTCTTGCAACACTGACAATTTGAAAATGTACATATGCTACATTTTCTAATAGTGGCAAACGTCTGCGTATCCTTATAAACAAATGAAACGTAAAATAGGTACGTAAAGGCCAGTGCTCGACCTCTGCACCAGATTTTTTTTGTTTGGTACAAAATAGCACTCTTCATTAAACGTTCTTTACGATGTGATCTCATTCCTTGATCATTACTGATGTATCATATCACTATTTTAAGGCTTAAATCTACATACGGAACCTTGGATGACCATATGGTTTATATTAGTTCATAGCCTATTATGATTATGTTTTCGTCAGGTGTGATGGATTTCAGACACTTCAACAAAGATCAACAACAAAGGCCTTTCCCTCTCCCCTCTCCCCTTGCTGTGTTTACAAATGCAGATTTGGACAGCAATTCTCATCTGTTAGGGCTCTGATCCCTTGTAAAAGCTGTCCTTGACCTGCTGCTGTTAAGGTTTATTGGGCCAGATTAGGGATTGAACCTCACTTAACCTTTCACTCCTTGACCTTTGTTTTTTGCCTGTCACCAAAAGGACCCCACAAGGCTTATTATGAATTTCTGGATGACTCTATAACTGTGCAATGTCAGATGAACAGCTTTGTGAATGACATGACTGCAGCACTTGCTTGAAATGGGTATACTATTTCTCCTATTGTTCATACAGTATTTAGATGCATTTTCCATTATATTAATATTCTCTCTGCCATAATGATTCTCGCTTCTATATAATGTAATTGTATATTATGACATGTTCGTGCCTGAGTACAATTGACTACTAGTGAATACACTGCTGATATTAAGCACTAATTCTGTCGCTAAATCCCTTTCCTCTCCTCTCTGTCTCTTTCCTGTGAGCCAGTGGAAGGAGGGGGGGGGGGGGTGTAGTGGTAATTCATGCACACATGTGCCTGCCTGTTCCCTCAGTGACAGGGCCAGGGGGAGGGGCACATGATAAATTGCTTTCCACCAGGGACCTTCGCACACAGCCACCATGATGTGGGTAAAAATGGAAATCGCTTCCTTTCACCGTCATTACATCAGTTTAGAACGCGTGTGGGCCTCAAGACAGTAAGAGAGGAGTTGTCTTTGAGCTGCTGGTGAAATACACAGAGAAAGATCTTTGTGAGGTGCATGGTATTCAAACAGCCAATGGCGGCGGGTGGATGTGTGTCCAAAAGATTCATAAATACGTATGACAATATTCAGGTGATCATCCATAGCAGATACTCATAGTGAGCTACACTTGAGCTTGATGGACATACGACAGAAGAGATAGAGATGTGTGGCAGTTGTCTCTCGTGGTCACATCAGAAACACCCAGAAACGTGTGACTTTTCTCCATTTGGACACAATTAGAATTTCTGTGCTAAAAAAGCCACTGCTTCAAGCCATTCTCAGTTAGCTCTACTGGCAGTTACAGGCATGAATGTATTTTCCTAGATATATAAACTATAGTCAGACACAAATTATATATACTTTGGTATTGTCATAAATAGTGGAGTCAAAGGATCTTTTATAGCCTATTGTATGTTATATACTTATAAATGATTTGCCACAATTTATAGTTTCAAACTAATTCAAAGTCAATGTGCATGCATGCGTTAAGACTTGACCATAGCATGTGAGTTATATGGGCATCTATAAGTCTAGGCCTATATTTCATAGAAGTAAGATTTAATTATCGCGATCTCATTCAGAAAAACTTAAATAATTAGGCTACCTGACAAAGCAATACTTTTTTCCTCACGTGTTTCGCTAATGAATGCGACAATTAAGGCATAATCAATAACGGGATTGTCTCTGGTCCAATAAATAGGAAATTCGACTGATGTGTGTACACTCTTTTGGCCTGAAGGTTTTCAGCCTCTCTCATGTGGAGCAGCTGACACAGAACACATGGCCAGCTGTTGATGAATTTAGTCTCACAAGCACAATTCCTGATCAAAATGGTAAACATAACACGTTTATTACCAATCAATCAAGAATTGCAATAACAAATGCAGGTATAGGCTGGTAACACAACTTTGGAAAGTCTTGAACATACCATACCATATTTTTCGTCACCAGTATTGACAAATATAGGATTATAATTAGGGAGGAATTGCGTTTCCAAACGAAACAATAACGCTTCTAATCATCATTATATCATTCACCGCCAGATATTTAAGCTACATTTGGTACGAAATGTAATTATAAAATGAGCCAAAGTTCCCTGGTGCAAAAACTTCCATTACGCCTGTCCTGTTCCCTTATGCATTAACAATGTATTTTAGTTTTAGTTTATTGATAATAAAAACATCTTAATTAATAACTCGTAAAAATGAACACAATATCAATATGTGTAGGTCCATGACCGTAAAATAGCCTATAGCAAAATAAGAGTATTTCAAACCAACGTGTCTTTTTAGGCTACAGTTTGTTGCCGACATAGATTACACATTTCCATGCACATTGCTGTAGTTTTTAAAATTCAGGTTTAACAAGTAGCCCGTTACACATTTGACGTATGTATCCTCGCTTATAGCATTTTAAAGCCTGTACACACACACACACACACACACACACACACACACTCAGCCAAATTATCGAATAATGTCCAATCTCGTACGAGTTGCATTAGGTCAAATAGAAAAGTGTGTGCTTTGTCCTAGACCAATGTGACAGGTCACGTTATTTTTTTTTGTTTAGAAACAATTTCAGATCAAATGAGAATGAGAAATAAAGTAAACTTGTACATTTAAAATGTAATAAATAACTTTGAATAGACTATAGGCTAAACTATACCCAAATCGGCTCATTAGTTGTCTATGGTCAACAAATTAATATGGTCAATTTACCAACATTTACCTCAACTGTAGACTAAGTCTCATAATGTCCCTTTACAATGTCAACGAAACACACAATTATCAAATCAAATATAGCCTATATGTGTTGGTCAAATTGTTAATAAAATGAGGCACACGGAGTTATGGAACAGAATTGTTTCTTATTTTTCCAGAATACATACAAAAAAATACCAATTCTCTTTCCATGGTATACACCTGAAAAATAACGGCAATTTTAAATGATGTGGACAATTTGGGATTTAAGAAACAAACATGCATGTAAATTATTTTCTTCTCAATGAGACATTAAATAAGAACAATACAATCATAGCAATTTCAAATTAACATCGAAATGAAGACCCCTATTGTATTAGTATTCTACCATGTGTGTTTTCACTTTACCTATAGAGATCAATTTAAACATAATGCACTTTTGAGTTGCTCAAATATCTTATCAATTTGTAGCTATTATCGTCCGCTTTTAGCCGACATAAATAAATACAGAGTCCACGGATCCCGTCCTTAGGCTGGAGCGTCGATATAAAAGTCTTTATATTTGCATTTACATAACTATAAACCTTTTTTCAAAGACAAATTCTGTTTCACTGGTATCCCAGCGCCGATGCTGTTGTGAGTCTCTGGCCATACAGTGCATAAGGGGAGTAGTAAGGACCAGTGGCCGCAGGAACAGGGACAGGGGCGCCGTTTGGCAATGGGCTCTTTGAGTATGGATGGTAGCGGCTGCTAAGTCCAAACGCTTGATGCGGGCTTCGAAGCGCCAGTGTCCCGGGGCTTCCCGGGCCTCCTGAGTGTGGCATGTGCACATGGCACGCCATGGCCGCTGCTGCAGCGCTGGCTAACGATGAAGAGCTAGGGTAACCCGATATCAACTTTTCTGCCCCAGTGAAGGCGGTGTGCGTCCTCAGGTGATTCAAAAGTTCCTCGGAGGAAGAGAAACGCTTGTCGCAAGGTCCGTTGGCAGACACCCAGTTACAGACGTGGGGAAGGGGGTCATTGGGTAGCATGAAACCATAGGGGTACAGCGGGTGTCCGGTAAAAGTTGGCGGAGAGGAGTGAACGCCATGCAAATGGTGTGTGGGATACATGAAGGGGTACCCAGACTTCATAGCATTGGAGTCGTGCGTGCAGGCACTGGCTGCGCCCGCTAAGTGGCTGGCACAGTGGTAACTTAGGCAGTAAGGGTCTCTACACAGGCTGGCTGACATCATGGACGGTGGGGATGCCCCGGCCAAAGGGCTGGATCCTGCCTTACTGCAGCCCAGTGAGCTAGCCAGCTGTGCATTAACCAGGCTCCCTCCGTGGGACAGGAAGTGTTGGGGATAACCAGCGTAGGCCCCGGCTAGACTACCCGGATAGGCCATGCCAGCAGGCGGCATGGGGAACACTGTCTGGCCCGGTTTATACGGAGAAACAGGAGCTACAAGTCCTGATCCGAGAACAGATGCGGAAGAAACGGAGGTGACAGTGGAGGATTCAGAGGAGGCTTTGGATCCAGGTGTTGTCTCCTGGTGTTGGTTCACCTCCACGCTAATTCCACCGCAACTTACGCTTATCCTGCTGTGGCTGTTAGTGGTATGTCCATCCGTTGTGACATTTTTATTACAATCAGAGTCTTTCTTGTCATCCCTGTCTCCACACTTCCCGTCTGACGGCATGGGAGAGGCAGAAGTGCTGGAATTCGGGCTGCCAGTCCGTGGGGTAAATGGCTGGCAGGTGGCGCTAGGCACTCGGAAACCGGATTTCTCTCCGCTGGAGACGGCAGAGGACGAGTCCTTCTTATCAGACGGTTTAGAATAGGGTTTGAAACTAGATTTGTCATCCACACCGATGTCACTCATTTTTAGAGGGCCGGATTTCGACTCCTTGTCACTAGATCCATTTGATGTCACGGAGGATAGTTTGGAGGAGGGCGGAGGATCCGGTTTACCGATTTGAGAGCATGTCTGCGCCAGAAGTGCCAGCGGACTCTTCTTGGCATCGAGCTTCAGGGAAACAACAAGACCAATATTTAGAAATCTAGAAATCAAAAATATACAAACAACCTTGAACTAATGTATGCCTCTCTTTAGGTGGAATTACAACCAGCATAAGCCAAGGCTTAATAACCGAACCAAAACAGAATACTGCGCAATGCACAGCGTTTACGCACAAGCCTCGTCCGTTCGAACTATTCCAAGTCAGTTATTCAATTCACTAAACAAAATCCCTTATTAATGATCACACTATAATAAAGGTGTATTCTGACTTGTATGTATTAAAATGGTGGTCTGTTATGCCTGTGTGTTGTGTTCATTATGTTCAGCACAAAATCCCCAACACCATTTCTATAAGATCACAGAAATGAAACTTTCCACAATATTTCACCCACATTTTCTAATCTTACCTCGATAGGGCTAATCGGTGTAGATGGCAGAGGCTGCAGATACTCTGGGTGCAGAATGTGTCCTGATCGTGCGGTAAGCATTTTCAAGACCTTGATGGGGAGGCGGTTAGCTTGCCGTAGGGGGTCCGACGGAGGGACGGCGTGGAGAAAAGGCTTGTTGATATTCGCGGAGCTGCTATTCCGAGGGTCGCTGATTTCCCAGGCTAAATGAGTATTTCTGTTTCTCAGAGCAGAGACCGAGGGCGATGTGATCATGTCCCAATTCTCACGAAATTAGTCGGCAATGCATTTATCGGATTCATTAATAAAGCGAGAAACGCACACAGTGGCTATTTCTAAGAGCCGGAAAACAGTATGTAATCCGTATAGTAAGAGAAGAAGAAGGTGCGGTAGCGGGGAGGAGTGTGCGAGGTTATCGCAGATCCTTGTCTGCGTCTTACACCATGAGCGCAGCGCTTTATGTGTCTCCCAGCAGGTCCGCGCTCTATACTCCCGAAGTACGAACTGGTAGAAATGTTCACTTCAAAAGCATCTGAATTAGTCCGAGATTAAAGCCTTTGCCGCCTTCCAATCAAATGAGACCCCGAGGTGATTGGAGGGTCAAGGGGATGTGACGTTCTCCTCTTTGTAAGCTTCTCTATTTTGACAGCTCGGGGGAGGAGATAGTGTTGAATATTTGGGTTGCCATACGCGCTTTCACCATTTATGAGCCCGGGCTGGGTTGTTTTTGTATTTGGATGTCGGGAAATGTCAAGTATAGACCCAGTCTCTGTGTAAATATGCAGGGGCCACAAAACAGAGATAAGATATTTGTCTGAAAATGAATTACTAGCCTATGCACGAGTTACTTCATGCGGGATACGTGAAAGGATCGGATGAGATATAACGCTTTCCAAATGAAGTAACTTATCTACCCGCCAATTTATCTGAGTGACAGACAAATGACTATTGCATTGCAACTGTTGAGCTTAAAATATTTCACCATGAAGTGGGTTGAATACAGTCTGACCGTTATTAGTTAAAGTTTTTCTGGTATAGGCTAATGAGTATTTCCAGGATAAACTTTACCCACAAACATAAGATCAACCACTTCAGCTTGAGTTCCCCAATCAGACAAGCGTTGACAGGAACAGACCAATGCAGTGATGGAGGGATGTGAATGTCACATGTTTTCAGTATAATATACACCGCCCTTCTATTTCTATCTCCACCCCTCCGTCAACTGTCAATTCTGCTCCACCGCAATCAATCAGTTATTTGTCAGGGGCTGTCAATCCGCGCTTGATTTATGTCAGCTATTGTAGCTGATTACATGCGAGTGTGACTGGGGAAAAGGACAAATGGGAAGAGCGGCATTTCAGAAAAGAGACACTTAATTTGAGGGAAATAAATCATTCTCGTGTTAAATTCAATTTGTACACGCATCGACAATAGGCAGAAGGCGACGTATGGCATCTGACTTCTCCGTGTCCACAAAATGTAGGACTGTAGACAATTTGTGAATAAATATGGACCATAACCCGACCAGAAATAAAGAACTAGGATAAACTAACCACATTTTATATGGATTCAAGTAAACAAGGCGACGGAAGGCTCCGCTCTGTCGGTGTATGACTGACTAATTCAGGCTTCTCAACTTTTTCCCGTCACTGCTTTAGACAAGGAATGTGTCCAAAATGCCATAAACATGCTATGGACTTTTATGCTCAGATGTCAGATAATTTTTCATAAAGTTTCTTCAAAGCCCAGAATATATTTCAGTAGTTGTAGCGCCGGTGAGTCTTCTCTAAGAGGACATGATACAGTAATATAACGGACCCAACTTAATACACCTTTAGGTCATAGGCTTAGGCCTATGAAATAAAACAACATTGATTATACATGTGTACACTTTATAACTTAATTTTTACATTTTCAAATGTAGGCCTACAGCAAATTTAAAATAAAAAGAAGTTCTGTTTTCTTCTTTCTTTCTTCATTTATCAGACAGTATATTGACACTTGTGTTTAACAACACTGTTGTCCAATCAGCTGAATGGGAGTACTCATTTAATTAATTATTTACAATTATCTATAAACAACACTGTTATTACACATCCATTAAGTGGACATTTCCCCCAAAACAAATCACGCAGGGCAGGTGCAGAGTGGCCATAAACATAGCAACATGTCATTTTAACACAGAAAAACATATGGCCTCAGAAGTTCGCAGAACAACAAACAATATGCACAGATGCAAACGTATCTCTACTTGTATCCTTAAAACCTGTCATTTTGCCTCTGGCATATTGTCACCCCCATAACAAGAATAACAAAGAAAAGGAAGAAAAAATAGTCCAGACATTTTATATTGATGTCAACTCGATTTTATTTACATACAATGAGAATGATTTATTTTATTTAAGAAGAAGAAAAGAGGACTGATGGAAAGAAAGAAAGAGAAATGGTCTGTCAGACCGTTGAGAAAAGAAGTTTAAAATGCCTTGAACTATTCACCGCTGAGATGGCTAATCAGTATTGAGGCTCCGGGGCAATCGGGCAGCTTTTCAATGCGGTTTTCCTTTCATCTCAATCGGGATGGAGGCGCTCAATTAAAAGCCTATCAGTTTGTAAGTAAATCAACGCCTATCAAAGTTGTCACATCAAACAAAACGATTATTATTGCAACCCGCCTCCGCCATTAATCTCTCTCTGTGGTAATCCGCTTGACAGGTCATCTTGGAGAGCAAGAAAACCTGGAGTGGACAGTCACAGGGGGCAAACAACAAAACTAGGAAAGTAAATATATTTATTTTAGCCTTCATAGAATTGTTGAGAGACAAATGATAGAAAGCACTAAATACAGGCCTATATACACTATACTTCAATTTGACGCAATATTGTAAGACTTCTAAATATAGTTATCCAGTTTCTGTGTATAATACAAAATAAAACGTAATCATTAAATATTTCACGTTGTGATTGTATTTTATGTTGGTATAGTATTGTATACAGCTATTGAAGTGACAATAACTGTATCATACAATCATATAATGTAGCAGTCAATGAAGTAATTAAACTACCATTACTATTTTATACCTTGAGGCCTAGAATGATATCAGGAAATTGTGTTAGTGCGCGTGATGGCCTACCCAGAATTACCATGAGGCCGATTTGCACCCACTTTTTAGCCTTTGTAACCTTGATTGATTGTATTCTATGGCCATAATAGTTGTAAGAGCGAATACCTCACTCATTATTGTGTCTCTGTGTGTGTGTGTGTGTGTGTGTGTGTGTGTGTGTGTGTGTGCGCGCGCGCGCGCGAGCTACAAATAAATATGAGGTTATATTAAATCCACTGACTAGATTAATAAAAAATAAAACAACAATATTTGCCTATTTTGTCAAAGCTTTTAGGTCTACAACTGGAAACAACACTAGACAAAAAGTGTATTGTAAAACATACTTTTTCATGGCTTTAAAAGACAAGAATAAGCAAAACCACTCTTTTACATTCCACAAGATGTTCTGTGGAACAGGGCGAGCGTTTCACAATATGCAAAGATGCGTGATTGATAACAGGCTTGCTGTTTTCTGCAAGGGCTGTCAGTCCATGACACAATACGTGAGTTATTGGAGCAAAGAAGGGCAACCATAAATTTACAGCGTCGGGCGAAAACCCTCTTTATTGTCCACATGACGAATGGGCTTCTGCACCAGACACCAAATACTTGGTATTACCCTTAAATGGGAACACATTTTTGGCGGCCATAATTCATGATATTTAAATAGAAAGTTTTAAATCTGCCCATATAATTCATAACGGCGACATGTTTATGAATCATTCCCTGCATGCAAATATAATTATTTACAGCACGGCGGTAGCTGAGACTGTGTTAGACTGTCAGCCGTGCGCTCAAAGCTACGCTACACCATGTATGTGAGGGCAAGAGTAAAACTAGTGTTGAAACAGGAGTTAAAATTGATATTTTCAAATGGAATGTCGGAAATTGAAAATTATGTTATCTAAAGACGAAAAAAGTAAAAAAAAAAAAAAAAAAAAAAAAAAGTGTTTTACACTTGCACGCAATTGCCCGTTGCTCGGTACCTCGCGCCATAATTTTGGCTTGATTTCTTATTCCGCTACATGAGTGACAAACTACTACAAATAATGATACTGGTCAGGATACTATTAGATCTCTAGGAGTTTAGACTTTGGCAAGTGAGGATTTTAAGAAAAATATCCACGGACTACTCCAAATGGGATGGCATAATACCTATACTACCTCAAGGAAAATAGACCTTCTTGCAACATCGCAATTACTACTATAATAGGCTACATGCACGAACGGGATCATACTTGTTCACAAACAGTTTTAGGAGGAGTAAAAGGTTAAAAAGAGGTTATGGTAACTGTAACATGTATGAAGCAGATTACCTGAAAACACAGGCTAACACGTTCCGATGTGTGAAACGATAGATGTAAAACTGTGAACACAGCATAAACGTAATCCCTTGTTTAGGCTACTTATATTGCATTGCATAGACCACTCGATACATTAACCGTTACATTGTTACACATATTATACAATTGTGAAGTTACGGTTCCAACAGCGACTGAAACAAGCATATATTGGCACGATAGTCCCGAGCCGAGAGCGAAGCTTTTCCGCGTATAGGAGGTCCTAAAATGACGTCAGCGAACATATCCTGTGAATCAGAAACAGGGACAGGTCATCAAGTGTAAGGGTTGTATTATGCACCATGGCTGTTTAGCCTCCACTTCGTTGAGTTCCTCTGGTACACCGTATAATAAATATGCCGTCCGCCAACCAAACATGAACAAACACCATAATAAATATACCTACAAAAATGTACTGTTTAGAAACTGACATCTAATGACATTTATGGTAAGATTTTATGTCCTAATTTACAGTCCCATTTCAGCTGTAGTATGTATAGAACACTTATAGGCCTACTTTCTGTTATTTAATACTAGTTAAATACAACTGGTTATTGTCTATCTGTCACTCAGACATTTGTATCATATCACAAATGAAACTGATAGGTTAATTGCTTATTAAGGCCAGTAGTGGGCTGGTTTAAAAATAAACCCAACCATACAAAAAGGTAGAATAGTATGAGTAGGCAATTACTATGCAATTACCATATTTCGTTTTTTATGTGATTGCTGTGTGGGTTTAAGTGTTTATAGCCGAGTGCAAAATCAAGACGCATTCCTATCAACATTGTTAAATGGCAACAACGTTTTTTTCCATACTTTGGCGTCTTGTTACTCCACCTGTTCCTTCAGGATATACTTTTTTGGAAAGTCTTCAAAGTATCAAAAGTTACCTTAAATTAGATCTCACCTGATTTCAGATAGAATAACTTAGAATAACTGTCCGTTCCAGTTTGGGACATCTAGTTTGCGGGTTCCCATTGCAACGGTTAACTACTATGGGACTGCATGCAGCAAAATCAGTAAAAGCGCGTGCTTCCGCAAAGTGTCAGCTGATTCCGAGGAGCATGCGGAAGAAGTAAATTAGAAACGTCAAGTAGTGCAAAAAAGTATCACAACAACAGTGACAGTGTGCTATAGCCCGCTTAAAGTTAAGTTGCTTTTAATTTTTTATAAAGGGGACCTGGTGAACTAAGATAGTTTACCTCACCGAGGTTGTCATTGCGCGCTGTCAACACCATCATAGTTATGGCATGCAGCGAATCAATGGTCGCAATGAATGGAACGCAAGTAAGTGTGAAACAAGGACTTCTTTTTCATGTTATGATATGTGTGTCGTCATTTATAAATGTAATGGATACTGGATAGTTCTCAGTGTACAAAGGGAGTTTTTCGGTGCTTTTCTGGTATCGAAACAACGTTAGTCTACCAGTAGGACCTCATGTGAAACGCTGTTTCAACTCCAGAACGTGTCCTGCGACTGTTATTTGGCAGGAGTCACAACATGCACCCAAAAGTGTAATGTCATATCAAGACATAGGATATTATAAACCTGTTTGATCATGAATACAATTTGTATTGTTGTGTAGACCACAGAAATTGAGACAACAGAAGTTATTAGCAGATATGTTCTACATTACATATATCTGTGAATTAAAAAGTATAAAACATAAAACTGTCTGGGTATCAAACTTTGCAACCTCATGATAACCCACCGAGCTAAAGCCTACATTACCTATGAGACCCACCATCACTCCATGTGCAGTTTGGAGAGTCACATTTGACACCTCAAGTTCATCCACAAGTGCTTTAAGTGCATAGTTAACATACATATGCTTGTTATAATGAATTTGGGGGGGGGGGGTATCCCCAACCGGGATTCAAACACAAGTCTCTTATAACACACTTATAACATACCAAGATCCACATAATGACCCTTTAATCTCTTTTGATCTCTTTCATTGATTTCCCAGGTGTCCTATATTGGACATGACTGTGAGGATATCCCAGATTTTCTCGGTGAAAGATATGGACAGTTTGCAACTCGGTTAGATCTCAGCTTTAATCAATTAAGGTAAGTTATGAAAGGGATTAGTGATGAACACATCATAGTATTGTCTGGAGGGAGATGCTTAGTGTTGCTTCGGCAAATCTCTCGTAATAGAGAAAACCTTTGTGACAATAAGAGGACAACGATTGCATGCAGGATCTGTTTACTCAAGTCGTCATGGTAACACGGTTTTCACTTACAAACGTGTGCTGGCAGATGTTTCCGATTGATCTTAGATGCTTTTCCATATGTTTGACCAATGCCATTGCTTATCCTTATTGTTATGATGTAAGATTGTTGAAAATTCATTTCTTAATTAATTTCCCAAAAATATTGACTCTTAGTTTTCATTTGACACCCAATTGACATGCTCTGATGAATTTCACATTTTGGTTCTCATGGGTCCTTTTACACAGAACTGCCCTATACTGTAAGGATGTCCAAAGTTATGGTTTGTTCCAAGTTATGTTCCATTCAGTTTTCTTCCATTTTCTTCAGTGTTGCAAGCTAGCTAAGAACACAGCTCTCAGCAGCAACAACTCTTCGCAGTATAGTCCTACCCGGTCGGAAAAGACGAAACACTTAACAACAAACAACCATTCTACAGGCATGTGGGGGGAGTGTTCTTGGAATGTAAAATTCAATGAAATTGTGAGCACATTCTTCCTCCACTCCGTCTAGTTCTGTCTAAAACTGATTGGCTAATCTAAAATTCTCCAGACCTCCCAAGCAGATGTGAGAACAACGTGATTTGGTGGTATGCCTACGCAAGACTATGATACGGATATAACACATGACTTGAGTGTGATGTTGTTTACAAACAATTTTAATGTTCAGGGAACTCATGACTTTGACATGTTTGGGTATCATACACTACAGGGTCTCTAAACTATGTTTTACCTTCACAGTGCTTGTTAAATACAGTGCCTTGCTTAAGTAATGGGACAGTGAAGCATTTTTTCTTCTTTTGGCTCTACACTCCAAAAGTTTTGATTTTAAATCAAACCATTACTATTAGGTTCAAGTAGACATTCTCAGCTTTTATTTGTGCATATTGGTTTCACCATTGTGCATATTGGTTTCACCATTCAGAAATTACAACACTTTGTATACATAGTCCCCCTGTTTCAGGATACTCAAAAGTGATAGGACACTTGGCGTGACAGGTGTTTCTCGTCCAATAGGAGTGTTCTGTCACATCATTTGTGCAGTCATAAGAGAGCTCTTAATGTCTAGTATTGATTCTAGGCCTTGCGCTTGCCTTTGGAGTCTGCTATTGGTCTCTGTAAACATGAAGACCAAAGATACATCAATGAAAGTCAGGGAAGCCATTATGAGGCTGAAATATCTAATATCTATATCTATCAGAAACATAGCCAAAACCTTAAATCTACCAAAACCAACAGTTTGGGTTACATCATTAAAAGTAAAGAAATAACTGATGAGCTCAGCAATTGCAAACTTTGCCGGTAGGCCAAGGAAGACTTCTACAGTGGATGACTAAAGAATGCTCACCATTATTAAGAAAACCCTGAAAACAGCTGTCCCACAGATCAGGAACTCTGTCCAGGAGGTAGGCATGAATGTGTCAGAGACTACCATCCACAGAAGACTTCACCAGAACTACAGAAGCTACACTGCAAGGTGCAAACCACTAGTTTGCCACAAAAACAGGATGGCTAGGTTACGGTTTGCTAAAAAGTACCTAAAAGAGCCTACAGAGTTCTGGAAAGAGACAAAAATGAACATGTACCAGAGTGATTGCAAGAGTAAAGTGTGGAGAAAAAAAGGGACTGCCCAATATTCACAGCATACCATCTCATCTGTGAAGTATGGTGGAAGGGGTGTTATGGCTTCAGCATGTATGGCTTCCACTGGAACTGGCTCACATGTCTTAATTGTTGATGTAACTTGACAGCAGCAGCAGGATTAATTCAGAAGTGTATAGAAACATCTTGTCAGGCCAAGTACAAGCAAATTACAGACCCAAAACACACCGCCATAGCAACTAGGGAGGTTTTCAGGCCCAAAAAGTGGAAAGTTGTTGATCTACAGATTTAAATCATATTGAACATGCATTTCATTTGCTGAAAAAGGGACTTAAGGCAACATGACCTCAAAAAAATAGCAACCGAAGATGGCTGCAGTACAGAACTGGCAGACATACCCAGTGTCTGGTGGGGTCAATGGTTTGCAGACTTCAGGCAGTTATTGTATGCAAAGGATTGTCGACCAAATGATTGAGTGTGATTAATTTGGACATTTGATAAATCAGTCCCATCACTTTTGGGTACCCTAAAATAGGGAGACTATGCATAAAAAGTGTTGTAATTTCTGAATGGCTAAACCAATATGTACACAAATACCATCAAATAATAGCTGAGAATCTCTTGTAAGTCAGTTTTGTGTAGTAAGATTGATTTCAAATCCAAACCTTTGGAGTGTAGAGCCAAAAGAAGAAAAAATGTTTCACTGTCTCATTACTTATGCAGGGCACTGTATATGTTATCACCACTATATCACTAATGACATGATGAGCTTCTTTGTTGTCACCTTCATGATCTTCTTTTTCGTAATGATGACATAATGTGCATTCTGCAAGTTGGTTATAAAGTATTTACATCTGACCTGGTCTCATCATTAAATGAGAAATACCCATACTGGTAATAAAAACTGCATCAAAGATATACTTTCCCATTTTTGACTGCATATTCAACTCAAGGTAGCTAGCTACAGTACCTGACCTGTCATTGCAGGCAAGCAGAGCTCTGCATTAAGTGCAATGTATGTGCATTACGTGGTCTGAGGTGTCATCAGAACATCAAAGACCTCTCGGGTGCACAAGAGCTGGCTCTGTCTGTGCCACGCTGTGTTTGGATAAAAGGCTTGATCAATAAATGTGACATGTTAATGCAGAGGCAAATAGAATAAAAGATTCCTCTGACAGGACATGAAGGATCACCTTGTGGCAGCTGGTTCATGGGGGGGGCGGGGGGTGCCATTCCATTTCAACAGCAGGACTGGCAAAGTTGATCTGACAAGTAAAAGAGGAGAGATGATAGTTATAAGGTGCTTTTGTTTCAGAGCCCTTTTCTTGACCTGTCAGGCCATGAAGGCCTCCTGAATGGGGCTCTTTTTTGTCATGTGAAAATTGTCGTCTTGAGGCAGTTATCTGTGCTGGAAATGTGGAATCTTCCGTTTAATTGATTCGCTTTGCGTCTGAGACTGTCACATTAATAATTGCTAAATCCCGCGCTGCCCCAGTGTGTTGTGCATAAATGTGTGCTTATCAGAGCATTAATATTCCTAATGAACCGCTGCGATTGGAAAATGAGCATTGGCTCACTGGATTTTGATTTGCCTTTTCATCTATTGAAGGCGTCATACTCGAGGTTTCAAACATGAAGGCCAAACAAAGGTAATTGTGTATAATGTGCAAACTGCAGTGTCCCTCAATAGATGTTCTACTGGTTAGTCTACAGGGTGTTCCACATAGGTTCCTGAAGTCTTATTAAACTCTTAACAATAGTAGAACATTTAATAATGGTTTACTACATGGGTTAATTGAAAATCCTGCAATATTAGTTTCAGGTCAGCTAAACTGTGAATTATGTATTTTACATCTTTAATGCATACAGGTATATTATGAATGTGTTAGTCATACTGTGTGACATTATGTAAGGTCAATAAGAGAACAATTGCAATAATAACTCAAATGAGCATAATAATGTAAAAAGATACTAGCTTTTCCCTTTGCTTCATGTTCATGTCACTGTTGTTTGATTATTGTGGCAGAAGTTTTACTGGGCCAACGACACACACATGGAAGAGACAGTCCTGTGAAGCTTATTGATTTAGATTAAACACGTTTGGCTTATTACAGACTGGTTAGCTCCCTTCGTTGACCTCTGGTCCCCAAAGATGATTTCAAAACAATCTTACAACCAGGATTGTGGTCAGGTCAGGTGTTGCCCAATGTTGCCCAATTCCTCATAGGCTGCTGCTAAGGGAAGTGTTTGCATAGAGCCTCCGTCTTAGCCCACAGTTGATATTTACTTGCTTTAATGGACATGGAAGCTTGCAAGCTGCAACACACAGCTTTATGGAAGATGACTGAAACAAGTTGAATATGTGTTGGTTTTCAAAAGATCAAGGCCTGCATTTGTGTTTCTTGCCCTTGAATGTGTCACATTAAGAGCTTGATGTCCAGAATCAAATATTTATAAGTCTGACATTACTAATTCATTATTAATTTTTAATTTAGTTAAGGGGGAATCTTAGATGCCAGTTTTCATTAACGAACTTCAAAGGACTGTATGGACAGAGGAGCAGAGCAGAAGCAATCAAGTGGTACCAGAGCCATTGGGGGCTGATATCAGTATTGATTGATTGATTGATTGATAGTTGCAAACATGTTGTACAACATAACACTTCATTTTCCACTCTGTATTTGAGGTTTGTGCATTCAAATCTAGTTGATGTTGACGATATAAAGCAATGCTGCTCTTCATATTTCATCATAATATATAACTACATCTTATATCAGCATATCATACTCCATACTCATCCTACCAACATTTAGTTATGAACTTCCTGTGTAACAGAGTTTCTATTAGAAGACATTATTAGTTATAGCCAGATCCAACAAACCACTGTAGAGCCTTGAGTGTTTCCTGACCACATGAGGCTTTAAAAACTTGAGTTCCTCCTTTTCAAGTCATGTGGTTGAGAAACAACTATGGTCCCTCCCTCTTACCCTTCACTGAAACTGGAGGCTGTCGAGGTCACATGACTGTTCTCTGAGGTCACAGAGATGTGAAATGGCGGTTGGGTGGAGATGTGAAATTGAATGAGTGATGGGACCATGTGATACAGTGAAGGACGTGGAGTGGTGGCCCAACAGACCCATAAGACCTCCCCCACCACAGCCCAGGAGGACAAAGGCACCCAGTCACACAGCTTAGCAGAGAGACTTCCAGTCCAGACATTATGAAATGAGCATGAGAAAAGCACAGGGATAAAGTTAAGATGTATGTAGTACAACATGTGGTCTTTCCCGGGAAGTCTTGGTACTACTTATTAATCACTTCAGAACAACTATGTGATGGTTATAGCCTATCATGCTCCATTTCACGCCACAGCACCACAGAGAAAGATACCAGTGAACTGACATTCTGACCCCCCCTCTTGCAGTGTCACCAGAAGTCCCCCAAGCACTATAACTACCTTCAGAAAGATGCATTTTCTTCCTGCCATATTACCGTAGCCAAGTGGATGAAGGTGTCAGAAAGTATTGTGGGTAATCTGCTCATTTCTGTCTGCACAATTGACAGAGCTCATCCTCAAACTTGACTCCCGAGTCACAGTGAGAACGAAGTAGCACCTTTCACTGAGCGGTGTGTGTGTGTGTGTGTGTGTGTGTGTGTGTGTGTGTGTGTGTGTGTGTGTGTGTGTGTGTGTGTGTGTGTGTGTGCGTGTGCGTGCGTGCGTGGCTGAGAAGTTAATGGCAGGATAAAGTTGGGGGCGCAGTCTGTCACACCTACACCTCTCTCACTGCACCAAGCTGTCAGGGTGTTGCATCAATGTGTCGAGGGAGTTCACACTGAGGTTTGTTGTCGCAAGACAGTGTTGGATGTTATTGTGTTGTTGTCCACTTTGTTTCATGTAAGCAGTGTGCATTACAGTGTGTGGTGGTGGGGAATGCCTTGTGTTGACATGATACGCCTCTCTGACCGTGTGCACATTGAGCCAATGTCTGTTGAATGTGCTTGCATCCATTACCTGCTGTAGTATCATATTTGACACTGGAGTTTTGAAGAGCTTCCTTGAGTGTAACACGTGTGGGGAATGTTTATATAATGCGATTGTTTCAGAGCAACAGACAAAGGAGTTACCACCCCTCTTGAGATGAAGAGTGACAACCAAAAAAAAAAAAATCACAGCTGTATGAATGACATGTTTTGTGAAGTGAAAGAGACTTGACAGGTTGCTATTCACCTTGCTCTGCTTCAATTTTCACCTCTTGTCTAAAGGAGTATTCCTTGACTCGATACTCAACTGGGTTGTTCCTGATCTGCAACATCTGAACCTGGGCACGTTGCTCCTGATCATTCTCCTCTACACATTCAGTATGTTATAGCAAACACGCATGCATGAAGATGCTGTACATCCCTATATCCTCATGATCTTTTAATCTTAATCTGTGTGGTAATTGTGATGGAGATGACTAACTTTCAAGGCCGTTTCATCAGCCATGCTGCTGAATGTTAAGCGTGATGTATGTGCTGGTGATTATTGCCCTCTTCTCTTCCCACTAAAAATGGATAAATCTCACTAAAGGCAAGTCGTCTCGCCTTTTCGATGTGATGTCTCCTGCCGTAAGTATCCTTCTAGAGTGTACTACTAATCCATAATGTAGTAACTGATTAAACACGTTGTGACTTGGTGTGTCAATCACAGAAATGAGTGCACAAAGTGGAGCACAATTTCTAATTCAACACTGCAATTACTGTATATTACTATAACCTATGTTGTTTTCTCACTAGCATATAGCTCTGTTTTACTACTCTGGTGCAGTGAAGTCCAATCAACTTAGGCTGTCGCATCAAAAATATATTGTTTTGAGAATTATACGCAGCAGCTGGACTCTCAGGATAAAGCTTTTCAGTTGAAATACGGCCCACCATTTATATCCCCCCCAAAAGCTGTGGGGAGAGGAGCCCATATTAAGCTTTTGCATTGCAGATGAACTCCCAGCTACCTGTGTGTGGAGGCTATGTCGCTAGTGGCAGCCGTTTTGCATTTTAATGACAAATCAAGTATGCTAACTGGCGTTTTAACAGGAAAGTGCTCTAAATGTCACCCGGCTGTCAAAATGAGATGTAAGTACTCTGATGAAAAGAGAACAAAGAAGACAAAGTAGGGAGGCCTGGTACACTGAGAAATGAAATAAAACCTTGTATGGGCTGTCAGCTGTGTCGTTTTATATTCATATCTAAAGCACATTATGGTATTACTCCGCCGCTCACGCCTCACTCATCTGTCTCTCTTAATTCGTCACAGGCGCGCCTCTGTCTTTCAAGTCCCTGTATGTCAACACGGGAAGGGTCCTGCTAATTGACAAATGAGTGTCACAGACATGAAGTGCTGCTTCTCTCTCACAGCTAGGTAGACTGTGGCCGTTTGATGGGGAAGGGAGGGGGGTCTATTATTGGCATAAGCCCAGTAAGAGGCATTAGACTGGGCCTGAAATGAGAAGTGACAATGGGGAGAGAGAGGCTGTCATTGTCTTGGCTTGAGTGTTCAATCTAGTGCAGAGATGCCAGTATGCAGATAAAGTGTCAGTTAGGGAGAGAGAATATGAAAAAACGTCTGTCTGCATGACGTTCTCAAATCACTTAACTAGGGAGGTGTGTATGTGTGTGCGTGTGTGTGTCTGTTTCGGTGCTGGTATGGAGATATATTTCATATCAGATCTATCAAGGGGTAATATCCAGGGATAACCAGGTCTGTATCTCATGAATTAGGGAGTATCCAGTGTTCCTTAAGATTTAACAGATTTATACAAGAGAGATGAGAGAGACACGGCCTGGCAGGAAATAATGTATTCATATCTGGAGCTATGCTATATCACATCATTTATAACATGCTCTATCACATCATTTATAACATGCTATATCACATCATTTATAACATGCTATATCACATCATTTATAACATGCTATATCACATCATTTATAACATGCTATATCACATCATTTCTCTGGTATTAAAAACACCCCTTTTAATTTTCATTGGAACAATTTTCTCAGTGATGAACTACTCAGGGGAAAGTACTGAGAAGATGGAGAGCTCTAGAAATAGCTCTCTAAAATTGGATAGATGGAATGGACGGTGAAATTGAGTAATATATTGGTTGTCTGCTGTTTTTCCATCTCTCCAATTTTAATATGTTTCCTCTTTTGTCATTCTGCATCTTTGTCCAGTGATGACATCTTGCAATTTTATAGTATTTGATAAATAGCTTATGTTCTGTTGGAAATTGAACAGGGTTACAGGCTTCGGTAACACTTTACATTAAGTTGCCATGTACTGTAGACGCTACACTTAGTCTGGTAGCCAAAATGTAATAACTGAGCTATGCACTGTAGCTTCAGATAACATAGACTGAGTTGTAAGCAAAGTTATTGTGTTCTGACTATGTTATAACAAATTGGTTATTATATATAAGTATATAGTAACTGTAACATAAAAACATGCATCATATGTCTTTCTAGCAATACAATGCCCCAATAGAATAGAGTGCCCCAAAGTGTAACACTAAAGTTAGCCTGTGTTAACTAGCTCAGGTTTATCAATGATGTATGAACTGCAGAGCAACAACCTAGCCTAGAGCAAACTGGTAAAGAAAACCACATTCTAACAATGTGTGTGTGATTTCACCCTTTTTTACCAGGTAAGTTTACTGAGAACATATTCTCATTTGCAGCAACAACCTGGGGAGTTTAGCCAAGACACCAGCGTTAACACGCCTACTCTTGCGATAAGTGCCATGGGATCTTTAACGACTCGGGAGTTCGTTTTAACATCTCATCCAAAGGACGGCAACCTCTGCAAGGCAGTGTCCCATTCACTGCCCTGGCACATTGGGGTCCATAAACCAGAGGGAGGAGCGCCACCACTTCCAGCAGCCTGTTTTGGTACCCCCATCCAAGGATTGGCCTGCTTAGCTTCCCAGACAAGCCAGCAGAGGGATGCAGGGTGGTGTGGCTGCTGCTGCGTGTGTGTATGTGTGAGTTCGTTTGTTCGTATGTGAAGAAAGGGTTCATCAAAGGTCTCGCTATCTGCATCTGATGCCCATGTGTCAAAGTTAACATAACCATAGTCAAATGAAATCCCGCTGGAGAGGGACCTCAAGAGATGTGGCGCCCAAGGAAAGGGCACTGTCTTACAGTAAGACCAGCCAACAAGAGGAAAAGATTAGAAGGTCTTTTCAAATTTGTTTTGAAATGTTCTCGGGGGCAAGTCATGCACTCTCTCTGTTTTGGTGAGATGACAATCTTGTATCTGATAGAAAACATTTTTCTTCCACATATTGCAGCCAGACTGCAGCAATGTGGTATTAATTTAGAGCTCTCTCTCTCTCTGTTGACTTACTCATCTGACATAAATGAAAAAGCAGGTATCATGATGTGTACTGGTTACACCACAAAGTGTGTGTGTGTGTGTGTGTGTGTGTGTGTGTGTCTGTCTGTCTGTCTGTCTGTCTGTCTGTCTGTCTGTCTGTCTGTCTGTCTGTCTGTCCGTCAGGAGAACCACAGAGTGTGTACATGTTGTTCTATTAAAGTTCTTAACACTAGCTTTGCGTAACCCCTGTTACGTTGGTTGACTTGGGTTATGTTATGTGAGAGTGCCACACATGAACACTCTCAGGCGCCCTCAGGGATTGTACTGGATCTCTTTAGATGGAATTGACTGTAGTCTGAGTGAGACATAGATCACACCAAATATAGTTAGGCTGATTTACACGCTGTCGCTGACACAACTGAATGCTAACAAGAGTGACTCAACAGGGTTTTTGTTCAACTATCTTTTATACCCAGTATGAATGGGGCTGCAGTGCACATGAGTAGGCCTTAGTCCTCCAGCCAGCTCCCAGCTGTAGTTTCTTTCACCAATACTGTATAAATCCCCTATGTCTCTGTTACAGCACAACAAAAGCCCACTGATGGCAGCAGAATCAACCGTAAATCAACGTCAGGGCCACCGGCCTTCTAGAGCATTCCGTGGCACACTTTCTAATCTTAGACCATCTCGTGGCGTTGGATTCAGAATGGAATGGAACATCTTTATGTTTCTTTTGTTCGAATTAAATATATACTGGGCACCGGTGCCATTCCTTTTATGACTGCGTCACATTTTTTATTGTATATCCCAAGACGAATGGCGTGCCACTGACACAGAGATTTACAGGCCTTCAGCTTGCAGTGGCAGGCCTTTAGAAGGGCCTGCTGACACACAGCCAACACTTTGGAGGGGGAGAATAAAAGCTGCCGTTTTATTGGCTCTAAGGAAGAGAGACAGAGGGAGAGAGAGAGAGAGAGAGAAAGAGAGAGAGAGAAAGAGACAGAGACAGAGGGAGAGAGAGAGAGAGAGAGAAAGAGAGAGAGAGAGAGAGAGAAAGAGACAGAGGGAGAGAGAGAGAGAGAGAGGAAGAGAGAGAGAGAGAGAGAGAGAGAGAGAGAAAGAGACAGAGGGAGAGAGAGAGAGAGAAAGAGAGAGAGAGAGGGGGAGAATCTGTTTCTGTACTTTATGTTTTTTAACACTGTTAACTGTCACAAGGCCCCCACTATGAGGACGGGATTTATTGGGTATTATTTAGAAACTTGTCAGTGGTAATGACTACAGCTATGATTTCAATTATCACCCACTAAATATAGCTTAATTCACTGCCTCACTGGACATAATTAGCTGGCCTGACATCATTTTTCAAAAATTCGATACCATGCTATTTTAATATTTTATGTTGACCAACGATTTAATTTTCCTCCCAGTGCTTGGCATGTGGCGGGGTCCCACTCCCTCATGTGCAGTTGTACTGTCAGAGCTATTGAGTTCAAAGCCATCCCAGGGATATATTTTTTCCATTGACAGAAATCCAATTAGTTTTAGTACACAGTCTGGCTGAATAAAAAGGCTCTTAAAATCTACAATATGTTTCCTTAGCGTTTTAGCAGAGCGCAAAGCCAGTGATGGATTTTTATGGGTTGACCTGATGGGGCCCATGCGGACATACTCCCTGTTCTATTTTGACAAGTTAAAAACAAACTGGCCATATGTCTTACTTATTTTGATAGCTGCACCAGAGTCTGTTAATATTGCATAACAACTACTGTACATTCACTAAGATCTTGAATCTCTTACATATTTAAACACTGATTAAATACTTTACGACTAACCCACAAACGTTGCCGTAAGACCATGTAAATAAGAGAAAAAATCATGTTTTATTTATTAGTGACATGTTTAGTAAGTAGGCGATTTGTGGTGAGCGACTGTGTAGTCGAGTTTTGACATGAGGGTGTGCATTTTTAAGTGTAAAAAGGGAGATGATTAGGCACTCAGCTGCCAATAACATTCCTGCCGCCTACAGGTGAAGCTAAGGGCGCATCTCATTACTCTTCTCCTCTCCTTTCCTTCATCTGCACCTATCTGAGAAATCAATATAGATAGATAAAAGCAATACAGTGGATGCCAGCCAGACATTTGCTCACCTGTCCAGTTCTTTTATTTCAGTACAGCTAATGGAAAGGAAATGAGGAGAGGAAGCCAAGCCAGACTATTGAGACACATCCTCAATCTTTGTTAGTCAATGGCTCACCTACTGTACCGTTTACGTTCTCCCATCTACAGGAGTAATGATGTAAGCAACTGGGAGGCATGGAACGTATTAGAACTTAGCGAGGGGAGAGGTGAGGAGGGGGTAGGGGGCGGGGGGGGGGCATACAGCCATACTTCTACTTCACCCTGGACGTGTCCCAAACTGAGAAAAGGGTTGGAGCCATTTGGAAGAGGAACAAAGGAGTTCCCTTTTGGTATCGCCCGGGCAGTTACGGTCGCTTCAATCTCACCACAGCTCCTGCTGGAGAGCCCAGGGTTGAAAAGTGAAGACAGATACATGGGTTTATCAAGCCAAGGTTTTAGAGCATGATTGCAGCTCTCGCCATGTTTTGAATTCTTTTTTTTTGGAGGGGGAGGGTGGCTGAGGGGTTAAGAGGTCCACATGATAAATGTTGACAGTACATAAATAAATCCCACCGCAATAAACATGTATTTGGAACCCTGTCATTCGAGGAAGTAGTCCTGGGAGCACTCATCATCATTATTATTAGAAAATGTTTGACATTACGTCTCTGCAATAAATGGTGCCTAAAACTAATAACCTTTTAACCTCAGTGTTTTGAATCATGTTTCAAAGTGGTTTCCCACCCGTGGAGTGATAAAGTACAATGGACTGTCTAATTCGTTTACCTTGCAAACTCAGCCCAGTCTGAGAGTGGGTGATTCTGTTTTCTTTTTTTTCTTTTTACTCCCGTAGAATACTACCTCCGGACAACTGTCCCACATTCTCAACGCAGCTGTAACACATTTCCCCTTTCCATTTCAGATAAACTCATTCACATCTTTCACAGCTTTGGCTTATAAAAACTCCCTGACTGTCACAGCCACCATCCCTACAACCTGATATTGGTTAGCTAGGAAGGTCTGTGGAGAATGATATGATTCTCCCTCTCTCCCCGTCCCTCTACCCCCATCTCCTTCTCTTTCTCTCTCTCGCTCTCTCTATTGTTTACCTTTTAATGTTTATTGTGGCGTAGGCCTATTTCATTTTAACTGCACAAGGCACAGTTGTCTAGAAAACAATGTGGTTGGAACGACCTCGGGAATCAGAGGCAAAAAGACGGCGTTTATAGTTACAGATGACATCCATCAGCATGAGAATGGGTTTTAATGACTAGGCTGCAAGACATCAATGGGTTGTTGCCTCATTTTTTACTGAGGCACATGTTGAGATAAGAAAACAGTGACGGCATGTTTCATGTCTACGCCTCTTCAGTAAAAAAAAAAACGTATCTTTGTGAAACTGGGTGTCCATTTTGGCTCCTATAAAGTACTTATTTGATTTTGCTCATGGAAATGTCTGACCATCAGGGTTATATGCAATGACTCTGCCACTGATCACCACTGAGACGGTTTCTAAGCGAACTCTGAATCAGTAGTCGACACTGAGCAGCAGACCAAACATCCCTCTGATCCTCTCACTGTCTGTCCAGACGTTTGGTGATGTTTATAAGAGTTTTCCCTTGGTGGTGGTGGTGTGGCGAGAGCTTTTGTACTTGGGGCGAAAAGTTCCTTTAAGTTCTCCCTCTGTCTGTCTGGTGCTGGGGCTCTTGGGTCTTCAGAACTCCCTGTCTGTACAGAGATGCTTCAAAACACCAAAAGATGGGGGAAGAAGAAGAAGAAGAAGAGGAGGAGGAGGAGGAGGGGGTGGGGGGGTGTAGGATCGTCAGGAGAATACAGTGTTTATTTACAGGCAGGCCAGGCGGACACAACAGGGTCTGCAGACTTCGGATCTGAGGGTTGTTTGTGTGTCAGACAGATGAAAGAGTTGGAGAGGGAGAAATCCCTTTAACTGCCCGGGCTGTTGCAGCCTGCATTGGCAGCAAGGTAAAGAAAGAGGATTTCACAGGGGCTAACCTATGAGGCATATGTGGGTTTTGTCATTGGGGTTTACCTCCTCCAGTGAGGAACACATGGGAAGACATTTGTATTCATTTGTTTATATGAGAGAGGAACATTTCACTCACCCAGCCACAAAAAGTCATCGGCAATGAACACTTGAGACTGTGGAGCACAACGTTTAGCTGCTCCTTCCAGTAGAAAAATGTATTTCACATGAAAATATATGAAATAGTAAAATCATTACCATTTTAAAAAGAAACACACATATAAACCCACAGATTTGACTTTTAGATCAATTCCTATCAGATACAAGATTGGCCCTTTATAATCTCTTTACTGCTTTGAGCTGGTGTGTCATCACCCTCTTGGCATAGGTGGCAACGTTAAGACACAGGCAGGCAGGGTAAGACTGTTTGTCAACAGGCTGACAGTGCTCCTCTCTTTGTGGATGAAAATTCACTTCATCATGATAACAGCCATTATGTCTTTATCGTTATCATGTAAAAAATTAATTAGATAATTATTTATATAGTTTTATCTCCCAGCCTTACTTGTGACATGCCTGTGAATCGAAAACAGCAGTAGGATATGTGTGTCTATTCAGTAGTTAAGCAGAGTTAGCTTATCTCATCCCAATTGGTAGAGTGTCCAATCGAAAAAGTTTTTTGATCAGAAAATGTGTTCATTGTGTAGATAATCCTCATACTCAGCCAAACTGCATGTCTCTATCGTAATCTGTTCAAAAGTTATTGGAGTTTTTACCCTTGAAGAATGGTGGAAATTAGTGCGACTAAATCAATGGAGGCCAGAAAAAATGTGGTAAAAAATCTACTACTACTGTAACTAGCATTAGGCTACCAGACAGGCTCACTTTCCCATTGAACTTGTCATCTTTCTTCTCAAATCTGCAGGACATAAAACAATACAAAGGAAAGATAGATTTTGATTTTGAGACATAACATGTATTTTCATATTCTACTATACGCTTTTAATATTAACCAGAAATTATAGGTTTTTGTCTCACAAAAACAAGTGTATCTTTGTGAAATGTGAACTGAGCGTACTTAAAGCCTTTTATTTTCAATGCCTTTTACATTTAATTCAGCTCGTGTCATACTTATTTAGCTTTATGTGACCTGTGGAAACAGCTTTGAAGACGACCACCACAACATGTAAAATCCTCAAAGGTTGCTGCAAAACAGTGGCACCACTCTGTCAACAATGCCTGTTACTTATAACTGGATGTATTAGGTTACGAATTCCAACTTTTTGATAAAATGTTAATGACATGTTAGAGAAATTTCCCATTGAACGATTTACAACAAGAAGGATCATATTGTTTTGGTAAAATTTATTTTATAACATTAGGAAGTGACATTTCATCATCAAAGCACGTATCCTCTCTCTGGTGTTTTGTACCAGTGAGTGTACAATATAGTTTTCTACTGATTTCTTAAAGATGTACTTGTTGTCATTTATTAAAATGACTAGTAAAACCCTTTTAAAGGATGTACAGTCACCATCTTTGAGCAGTAAGAACCATCATGGCAGTAAAGTGTCATGGTTGCTTTGCTATGCTATCATCAAACACGTTACAGAGACAAATCGCACAGAGGCAGCCCGTCCTTCCATGGAGTGCCAGTCAGTCACACACGCGCGCACACACACACACACACACACACACACACACACACACACACACACACACACACACACACACACACAAACAAACACCTACACATACACAGCCCCCTCTCGCTGTGAGTGTGTAGCGAGTGTATCCTTCCACAGTCCTGGCTGTTTAAATTAATTATTAGTTTTATAGCGAACCCTGAGGCCTTGCACAGGCAGCTAATCCCTGTAGAGGTCTAATCCGACCCTAGCGTTACAGAAAATCAATGCTGGCCTTTGGTGTTGGCATGCCATCAGGGCAGGGGGACACATGTCAGACAGTCCTCCTGATTTTTTCATGAGGTGTGTTTTTGAAGTTGTTAAACCAGCGGAGGATGCTTGAGGTGCAAGAGAACTGAAAAGAATATCCGGAAGCAAGGAAAGGATTGGATGGCACAATTTCTCATGAGGGGGTTTAGGGTGTGGAATTTTGACTGGAAAAAGAGTATGAGTTTAGGAGGGCAAGATGGAGACAACTCCACCGTCCATTGTGTGTCCTGTGTGATTGAAACAGCACATTAAAAAGGTTAACAACCGTATGTGTAACATACAAACAAATCACTTCAGAATATCAAGTGAATCTGTGTATTGTAACTCAGTAAGTTATTCTCAACCTGTTTTGGTCATTTTCTGTTGATAATAGTTTTTGCGGATGGTATGACTGATGTTCATATTGGAACCATGAATGGGTGACCTAACTGGCAACCTCTGGAATGATGGATGTATGTGGTGGGTGAGTGCTCTGCAGTCATCAAGGATTTGAAGGGATTTTCTTTCCATTGACTGACTGCAGATGGAGTAATCTGAGTTGCACCATGCTGGTTATTTTCATTGGCTTGCTTTATGATTTTTTTTGTTGTGTTTCTGGTTTAAAGATTATACTATTGGACTGCCCAATTTGTTGAAAAGAAGGATTCTCTCACTGAACAATCAGTCAGGAAATGCCAATTAGTGTCTCAATTTCAACACTTCTTTATTATCAGAGAAAGAAACATTCTATCTTGCCTGACCATAGAGCATGTCTGTGTTTTGGGCCCCATTTAACATCTTGTCCATTTAGACGTAATGTTGAAGCTGAAAAGGCCTCCTCAGAAGGATCAAACATTCGGAGATAATACTGTATTCATATTTCAGACTCATTTCCCACCCATTACTGTCTGGCAGTAACAGTAGAGACAGAGACAGTGGATCTGACCCAGTCCCCTACTTTCTCCTCTCACACACGGCCTATTAGTCTTGGATTAACATCCCTTCTCTCTCATTCACAATGAGACTGGTGGCTGGAGATAATGTTTTTTTTATTCTCCCACATATTCCCTGTTTCCCTTTGTGAGAGGACTAAAAAGGCTGCTCAGTCAGAGTATTAATTTTCTCTTTTGTGGGATTGATTAGAAGGACTGTACTGGAGGAGTGGAGAGATCAGGCCTTTCTGTCAGGCTCCAAAGCCTTGATGGACCGACTGGACAGCACACAGGCTGGCATTCACTCAAACCAGCACTGTGGCAGAGGCACCTTGCTGAATAATGACGCCTGCAATAGCTATACTGTCATATCAGGTGTATTCACAGAAAACTAGAAAGTAATCCATGACAATCTAGTAAGACATGACAATCTAGTAAGACATGACAATCTAGTGACTGGACAAATTCTACTGCGTGAAACATGACATGCTAATTGTATATACAACTGTGTTTTGGCAGTCTTTGGATGACATTTGGATGTGATTTTTCTACAGTGCAGGTTTGATTGAATTTATCCCACCATCTCTGAATCATCATTGACACTGTCAGACCCCCAAACATGAAGCGTTTGATAAGCATTTGATGTGTGTGACTGTAAACCTCTCTGTGGTCACTGGCCAGAGGGGGATTCCTCCTAATGAGGAAATGACAAGGAGGATCTTGTGTCTAGTCATGAGACTGGTGTTGTTTACTGTACTCTGTCCCCTCTCTGGTTCCTGTCATGACTGTGACCCACATGGGTTGAATGGGCCATTACATTTTTTAAAACATATATATATATTTTTTTTTAAATATGTTTTTAGGGCATTTCTGCTTTTATTGGGATAGAGATAGTAGAGATTGACAGGAAGGATGGGTGAGAGAGAGGAGGGATGACATGCAGGATATGTCGATAGCCGGAATCGAACCAGGGACCTTGCAATGATATGGTATGTGCCTTAGTGTGCTATGCCACTGAGCGCCCCCAAACATATATATTTTTGATGGATATCATACAATAGCAGTTGTACAAGTTCAAATGGTAGTTCCATTGATGCTTTATTGCATATTTGCATTTCTATTTGCATTTTTCTGCAGCCATATACAATGTTTTAAGTCCCATACATTGTTTGGGATATTTTGGACAATATATTATGCCTTTAGTGACCAAATTATGCATTTGTTCATTCATTACATGCAACATTATTTTGGGAGGAATGCAGAAAATTAATTAATTATTTTAAATTATTTTGAATTCATCCTTCACCCCAATGAACAATGCATAACAGAGTCAAACAGTATGAGGCATCTGCCTGAAAAAAAGCCTCATGAATAGAATCCGATGAATGATGCAACCTCGGCAGGCTTCTCCCTCTGTACTGCTAAGCCCCATAGATCATGTTATATTTAACTACGCGTGTAAGAGATTTGGAAATTAAACAGGCCCGTGAGTTTGTTCAGCTGCGCCTCTGCTGCTACAATCACACAGTGTATTTTACTCTCAAGCAGAAATGTACTTGTGTAAGTGCGCCGTGAAGCGCTGGGCAGAGGGATGATGTCATGATTGTTTTAATGTGGTGGAAAGCTGTGAGGCCTAATGTCTCTGTGAACAAAGGGTACAATGGAGAGGATGTGACGGATGTCTTGAGGCTCCTCGTTAGGACAGAAAGGACAACATTGTTTGCCACTGCAGATGGACATCACTAAATATCTAATGAGTCACTGTGCAGTAACTTCATGTCAAGAGTCTATGCACAATGAGATGCTTGAGATGTATATTGATAGGGATTGGGGAACTGTGTGTCTCTTGTTCTTGAGTGGCGCAATGAGGAGTGGATACCAGACCTGGGTTTAAATAGTATTTGAAAGTATTTCAAATACTTCTCAACCCAGGTCTGGTGGATGCTACTTTTTTAGGATACTAGGTTTTCCAGGATACTAGGTCCTAACTCCTGGCAGAGTGTTTGGCATTGGGCTACCACAGAGAAGCATTGCTCAACACACTGATGTGGACTGTGGTTCCAAGATCTGACGGATTCAATAAAGTTGAAATTAAAAAGCTCTGCTGGACCAGATATGTTGACCTTTTCATTGATCTTTGGCTGTAACCAGTCCATGATGAAGGCCAATGTGTAAAACTCTGTTCAAATACACACAAGCCTGTCTGATTACGTATTACTATAACTCCATGTAGGAAGAGCGTGAAATATATATTTTTCCCTTGAAGCAGCAGAGTGGTGTGTTTGCTTTGCATTCCTTTGATTAAAGGTTGTGAGGAGACATTTCTTCTGCTTTATGGTTCTGCTCGCCAGCTTGGCAACAGCTCTAGCATTTAAACGTCCATTAACAACCTTTTAAATGTCAAGATCTTTTGAATTATTGATATTTGCTTTCCTCGCAGCTCCCAGAGCTACCAAAATTACTTTAATAGCACAAGTTGTAGTATTAAAACGTTTCCTCATGAAGAGTAGCCATATTATCAGTCTAACGCTAAGGAGTTAGCCTATGATGTCTGATGAGCAGGGTAAGGGGGGATTAATAGATGTTTCTCTAGCTCGTTTGTTATCAATCTTTTAGTGCATTGACTGACTACAGCCTGTGATAAATACAGGGAAGCCTGTGCATTTCCTGAGTGTGACACTATCTAACCAGCGGCAGTGTTGACGAGATGTGTTTTCTGACAGGACTGCACGTCCAAAGGCAGTTACGTATAGTTGTAGTCCTGTGCAATTCTAGCGGCAGAGAGAAAGTTGTTTGGCATCTGCATTTTAATCCTGGTCTGTTTAATGTTTGCCCCCTAACAATCTGGGCCAGACATCATTTTAATGGTATGTACAGTGATAAAGCCAATAAAACGTCAGGATGATTGATAATCTGAGCATTATAGCAATATGACTTTCCTGTCCTCCTCTGCGCTCACGATGATGGTTTCCAAATTGAATTCTTAGTGTGTGTGTGTGTGTGTGTGTGTGTGTGTGTGTGTGTGTGTGTGTGAGAGAGAGAGAGACAGAGAGAGACAGAGAGAGACAGAGAGAGAGAGAGAGAGAGAGAGAGAGGGAGAGGGAGATGTAGTATTTGGCCATAATTTCAGAGAAATCTCCTATTTACTTGATTGATTAGATTATTTGCTTTTAATCAATGCGTAGCTTTGACTAATTTTTTTCTTGGATCTTGAAAATAATCCTGTTGACGTTTTGTCAGCACACCCCTATTTATGTTACCGTTTATACTTCTGTCTCACATGAGTTTTCTTTTTGACCTGTTCACCATATTTGTACATTTGTTCTTCTGGCAAATGGGTGAAATATTTGGAAGTGGGAATGGTTACAAGAATCATTGCCATATTTCATGTGTTTGAATAAATGTTCTTTCTTGGGGAGTCAAAAGATTGGAGTGTGTAGTGTATGTTTAATATCAAAGAGGACTTATTTTAGCCTTCCCTGGACGGATGGGATCATTTGCAGGGGAAAGGATGCCATTCATATCCCCTGACGTTTTTTTTCCACTTGTCCAAACATAGGTGGACAGAATAGATACAGACGTCAAAGAATGATGAAGCTTTCATTTGTTACAGTGGTTTTCGTTAAATAATGTCTTTGTTATTCTCTTTTTTTGCTGCAAGATGTCTCGACTTCAAAGTCTGGTGTATGTTAATGTAATGTACACAGTGAGAGAATTGCACCAACATTTCCCATGACACAGTCATTGTATAACCATTGGTATGCCCCCCCCCCCCCCATTTGCATGACAATTTTTTTTTTTTTTTTTTAATTAAGAATAGAAAATTAAATTATTGATTTACAGGGGGAGTTCTGTTTAGCAGCTAAAGGTTTACCTCAGCTTGTACAGTATACTGATATGATGTAACTTATGCCTTATGCATTGATGTTGATGTGATATTTCCCATTGGTTCTGAGCCAAGATTGACGTCTTAGATTGACATCACATGAACCCATAACTTGTGCTGTGTCTCTGTGGACCTATGAACCAGCCCCCTTCTATCTCAGACAGACAAGCCCAGAGCTGCTCTGCCTCTGACTGGCAGTCATACAGAAAAGCTCTTTGTTTTATGTAAATTGTGATTGATGACATGTCTCGCGCAGCATGCAGTTTTTGACAAAAAGTATTGATGGGTGCTCTCAGTGAAGTGTTAGTCCAGGTGACAGAGCAATCCATTTTAAGATGAATTACAGCAGAGAGTATACCTCAACAGGAAAGTCACGGTCTGGGTTTCATCAGCAGTTTGAGAGACAACTAAACTCCAGAGTGCTTTATTGCTTTCAGTGTCCTTTAGATGTCACACACTGCGTGTTTCCTCAGTTTTGTGCCTAGTATCCTCCACATCAGTATCAAGTCTGCTAGATAAGAAATCCTGGTTGATAAGTTATCCTATGTTACATACTGTATGTCAATACTTTTCACCAAACATTACTGCCTGCAACCATGGACATAGGATTATAAAAGTTATTTTACTGGCATGTGTCAGTGACACAAACTAACTGCTATTCAACCCCATAGGCCTTACCCAGAGGCCTGCTCCTTTTATTGCATACCCAAAGAAAAGAACTGAAATGAGTGAAGGTTCTCCCATGCCCTATCACAGTATACCTCTCTGTCCATTAAGGCTCATTTGGTGCCTCTTGGTCCCCCAGCATTTATGCCCACTCGGGTTTGTTTGAGTTGGATAATGGGGTTGATCCACAGGGGCCATCTGATCCACACACCAACACTCTGGCTGTGGATGATGAATGTGAATTTACATTCACTCCACATGCAGACACCCAGCAATGCAATTTTACTAATGGGCCGCAATCAAGGGAGAATTGCTTTTACTTTGGGACCCTCCTATTGAAGAGTGTTGGAGACAGGGAGACTGCAGATTACACACTACAGTCCAAGAAACGTTGACATTTTTGCATTAAAAAAAAACACAACACAACAAAGCCTGTCCAAAATGGATCCAATGCTGTGGATGACAGAACCAGATCTAACAGATGCTTCAAGGGGACCTTAACCCATGAAATCACGCTGTCCTGGACCCAGAGCCCCACCCTCTAACTGCTGTATAAATAGATTTTCATGACAGGGTAATTCATCTCTGGCCATGAAAACATCAGCTTTAAAAGACAGCTTTGCCTAGACCCAGCGCTTGTTAGGGCCAGATCAGCAGCCCAGATGCCTGCGATGTAAACTCATGAAGAGAAGATTAATTTATCTGTCATCCCTGACTTTGACAGTTGTTGTAAATCTGACTCTGGCCCCTGCACGGGGAGGGGAGGGGAGAGGAGAGGAGGAGGCGGAAGAGAGAAATGGGGAGAGAGAGAGAGAGGAGAAGAGGGGAAAGAAGGAGGGGGGGATTGGAAAGGGTAGGGGAGTTGACGTGGATGATTTCAAATGTGTGATATTGACAAGAGAACTCACTCACTCACTCACTCACTCACTACTCGCGTCCACCTGGAATGTGTTTGGTGCCAGATGATGTGTTTGGAGTCCTATTGTTAAGAGAACATTTGGCAGTGATTTTAACCCCCCCCACTCACCATTCCCTATCGTAGTACACCACCCGTCATCCCATTTGTTCTCCCCTGGCTATTTTCAAGATGTTCACGTAAGGTACACTGGTGAATGAGTAGTGGGAGTGTCAGGGAAGCTATTTGGGGTCTAAATGATGGTAGAAAGTGAGCCACGGCGGCCATGTTCTACGTTCTCCTGCGTGAGAGCCGTGTCTGGAGCGCTCGCTCTGAGAAACAGGCAAAGTTTTTTCAAAGTTAATGTCACTGCCAGACACACAAGCATTATATTTCTTATCATATCGACGCCTGTGTCCGAGCTAATAGACGATGGATTAGCATGTATGAAATGATACAGGACCCCAGACTAACTCAGAGTCAGATATCAGATATTCGTATCAGATCAAAATATTTTCTATATTAGTTCTACACATTAGTCACATTAGTTTGGAATGATACTGTATAGTATGCTCCATTGCTGTCAATACAGTGTAAAGTTATTATGATTTTCTGTGTTGTCAGATCAGTATTTGATGATCATGTAAATTATGTGTCATGGTAATTGGTGATCACACATCACACAGTTTAATTCATTTGGAATATATTTGTTTTTCAAGCGTCCTATGCCACTACAGTTTTCGGCCGGCCAGAAAAGTTATCTTTTTGTAGGATTTATAGCTGTACAGATGTGGATGTAGTTATAGCCTTCAGTGAAGATACAAGGCCTTCGCTGTCAATAAAGATCCCCACTGGGCATTGGCTTTGCATATGAATCATGATGTCTCCTTCTGGCTTCATATGACCATTCCCTCTGCATGTCTGTCATGAACCACTGGCATATTTCCAGCAACTGTCCTTTCAGCTGACACATCATATTACTTATTCATTTTCCTCAGACATTTTTGAGAGGCCCTTGTTCCAAATAGCTCTTGCTGGGAACCCTGCGCGTTGTTTGATCTTTATAAGCCCCTTCGAGGTTTTGTTCAATGTGAACCTGTTAAGTTTAGAATAACTGATCAACACCTCTTGTTTTGTGAGATCAGACTTGAGGAAGCGACAAACGTAGGCCACAGGATCTGGGTGTTTGATGTGGATTAGCATGCTAATGGGGTTTCGCCTTGATTTGTCAAACCTAGTCTCCTCCAGAGAAGGAGGGCCTCAAGCTAAGGAGAAAGGTGTTGCGTGGGGGAATGGAGGGATGGAACGATAGATGGACGGGGGGTGGTCGGGGGAGGAAAAGGGAGGGGGAACTGGGGTGGAAGATATCGCTAATTAGCATGTGGAAGAAAAATGGTTTTGACAGGAGAGGTAACACAGTCATGATAAATATGGTGACTTAACACTTCCCCCTCCTCCCCCTTGTGTCTGTCAGTCCCAACAGCTGTGGACTCTAAACTCCTTTCACCTAGGAGGAAATCAAAAGATAATCCAGAGTTTGATGTTGAGAGAAACTTTTGAGTTTGGGGAAAAAGGGGTCACTGATGTATAGGGCAACGGGTTTAAGCTGTAAACCTCTGACAAAGGCTTCTGACAGAGTGAGTTTCCCCCAGTCTCACAGAGAAGTCTTTGGAAAGTTCTAAGCACCTTCTCTGTGCATGACTAAACCTATTGAGGAATAGGGAGATAAAGAAACCCAAGGGCTTAAGATGAAACTTTAATTTTCTGACGAAAACAAATTCCTGAATATCCATATAGAGAAGGGGAAATTGCACTTTAAAATGCATTCACCTGCTCAAAGTGCACATCAATTATTTCTATACAGGTTTAGAGAGGCAATTGAATTTGATTGACTTTTTGTTGCTCATCTTTTTGCTTTTTGTCAACGTCAACAGTGTTGGTATCTCATTATAATTCAAGATTTGTTTACTTCTCATGTCTGGTTACTGCATAAGTCTAGGAAAAATTATTCAGCTCATTCTACTTTAAAGCAGGGCATTTGCTAAACCTATAATAGATTCAAATAAAGTTATGAGGGAGTCATTTATAGTATTGTGGTGTAGTGGGGCTATTTGTTTCCATTAACAAAGACCATGGATCCAGAAAGAGCTGTTAAGCCATTTAGCCTATTTAGCATCTTTGCTGGGCTATGCACTTTTCCATCTGAACTGGTCCTCTGTCTCAGCAGATCAACAATACTTGAAAAAGCCCAACATATTTTGCATTAGAATGAGGGCAATGACTTTTTCCTGACCACTTGACATGCTCAGGCTAGAACCCATACAACCTTACTCACTACAGTGATCTGATTTCCAAGCATGCTAAATAGTATGCTGAATAGAAACATTTCTCTGCTTTATTGGAAAGCACAACCAAAATAACCATAGCTTGACCATAGTCTGACCG
>NC_139653.1:5997954-6027954 GCF_951799395.1 Argentina silus | reverse complement strand
TCAGGACTTAAGAATCATTAGAATTTTGTATTTTGTATTTTAAAGAGGCTACATATTGAATATAACATATTGACGGAAGAGTTTTTCTATTATGAAGTGTCACACAGGCCTGTGGACCTCCGTTTGGGATGAATAGTGTTAACAGTTGTTCAAGAGACCAACATGGAGAAGCATGTGTCAGACCCAAAGAGGGAATGACATAAAATGTTACATTTGCACAACATTGCAACTCACAGGATCCTTAGTGACAGATGCTGTGGGTGGCAAAGACAGATGAGCCATCATTCCTTTAAACAAGGAAAGACAACTCATTTAGAATTATTAACCCGTTTCTCTGTTTGTCCGATAGATTTTTGTGCCCATCTCCCTCTTATAGTTTATTTCTCGCTATAAAATATACTTCTGGAAACGATTTACAGCCACCAAAGACCTTGCCTGCCAGGCCTGCCGTTACCAACAGATGAAAGCCGGAGGGGGGGAAGATGGTGTAGCGGCAGCAGTGCACTATGGGATATTGTTTAAATAGCGTAAAAAGGCCCAGCTCATTTACCCAGTCGGGGATCGGAGAGGCGCACCGCTGCTATAATCCTGGTGAGTAGCAGGTGGCGCTGCTTTAATATCGGTGTAAAACTAAATTGCGCATCCCCATTCTCAATCCGCTCTGTCTAATCTCTAAATGAGACGATCTGTGGCCCCGGTGGCAGGAAAATGAGCCCAACAGTTCTTATTCAAAGTTGCCCTGAGAAGAGGGGATGATGATGGCAGGTTGGCTGGGGCTTTTTTGGCAGGAGGAGAGGAGAGGAACCATGAGCCACCTCTCTGTCTCTCTGTCTCTGTCTCTGTCTCTGTCTCTCTCTCTCTCTCTCTCTCTCGTGCTGTCTCTCTCTCTCTCTCTCTCTCTCTCTCTCTGTCTATCTATCTGTCTGTCTGTCTGTCTGTCTGTCTATCTATCTATCTATCTATCTATCTATCTATCTATCTATCGTTTTCTCTCTCTCTCTCTCTTTCTCTCTCCCCCCCTCTCTCCTTCTTTCAGACAGGGCTGTCAGGGGAGAGGAGGAGGTAGGAGGAGGAGGAAGTCTTTTTTTTTTCTTTCTTCCGAATTACCTGCTGGGTCCGAGCTCTTTTATGCCCTTGTTGTGACAGGTAGATTTATAAGGCTTGAAATTTGTACAAATCAGTTGTCATTCAGCTGCAGCTGTCAATGTGTCAAGCTGTCAGGGCCTGCTGTGAGGGAGATGCTGGAGGGAGGCGGCTGAGCGAGGGGGCAACCGCCCAGAAAAGAAAATGAGTTCAAACAGACCTGAGAAGCTCTTCTTTTCTGTGGGCCTTCCTGCCCCCGTGGAGACGCCATCGATTTCTCTTGATGTTGAGCAACAGCGTGCCCAAAATGACACGCCGCGGTGAGCTGAGCCGAGCCGAGCCACGTCGAGACGATCCCTCAGTCTGCAGACGTCTCATTGTCTCTTAAATGGCTGGAAATGGAGAACGTCTCTGAGGAAGGAGAATACAGTTGTGTCTCGAAATTGTTGTCGGCTGTTGTGTATTTTTGTGTCTTGCAAAAGTCTGGAAGATTTCTCTGAGGAGAATGCCGATATGTTTCATGGTTGTTGTTGTTGGTTATCGTGTGTGTGTGTCTGTGTGTCTGTGTGTGTGTGTCTGTGTGTCTGTGTGTCTGTGTGTTTGTGTGTGTGTTTGTATGTCTCTCTCTTATGCAATGGGGGCCCTGCGTGGGTTTGATTGTGTAGTGGTGGGTGCCACTCTGTCAGGGGACCCGGGGTGACTCACAGCCTCTCAATCCCTTCTACGGGAGGCTTCAAGGGCAGGGGAGAGACAGGTGCTGAGACCGGTGTGTGGCATGTGGAAACAAAGACAACGGGCTGACAGAGAAGCTCTGTGATGCTGCAGTGTACACACCCAGATGTATGTGTGTGTGTTGGGGTGGGGAGGGGGGCTTTCACAAATATGTTCCAATTTCTCTGATGCAGATGTTGTTATGATGATATTATCATGAGTGAGGTTGTCATTTTCAGCCTACCAGGAGCAAATTCTAGGAGCCAGGTTGTTACTAAAAGATTACATGCGTCTACTGTGTTGGGTCTCGAGACTTGTTTGGTATCTTAGAGAAGGAAGAGAGAGAAAGGATGGGAGGGAGGGAGAGAGGGAGATAAATATCTTATGTTGACAAGTATTCAGAACTTCACACAACATCTTTTGAGTCTATTGGTATTCTATTGACATTCTTCTTGTTCACAATTTACATTCCCATTGATATCAGATGTTGTGTACAGAAGCACTTTTCATCCATTGTTTGGTCTGGCCAGATTTCAGGTAGCTACTGTAGATAGTGTATGCCATTGTTCTAATGAGTGGATTGTTAGTGCTCAACAGTAATGTAATGTGTTTCTACAGTATCATTGTAAAAAAAAAACTAAAAACAAAAAAAAGTTTGTATACTAGCTACTAACCTTTGATTCGGCAGCAGTGTTTGTTTTCACACCCCTGAACTAGTGTTTGTTATGGATCACACCCGAGCTGCTTACCCCAGTGATAGACCAATTATGTCTTAACAGCCATGGAGACCTCTAGCTTACCGTCAGAGCCTGGATAGCCATGCATAGAGGCTGAGTATGAGCATGACTGCAGTGTGATCTGGATTCAGTTTGAGAACTCTCTAATTTGAAGGATGAGGCCTTCATTTTGTTGCGTACTATAGGGCTGCTATGCTCAAATAGCTCGAACCTGGCCACTGTCCAAGCCTCCCTTCAGCTGTACACACACACACACACACACACACACACACACACACACACACACACACACACACACACACACACACACACACACACACACACACACACACACACACACACACCTGGGTTGCAAGGCTGCACTGTAATTAGCCTGGTGGGTTTTTGGGGAGCCTGACTAACTGATCCATCATCTCCAGCTGACAAAGTAGGACCCCCTGAAAAAAGGTTTCAAGGGACAGTGTGTGGAAGGTGACACTTCAGCAACAGTCTTGTACCAAGAGCCCAAAAATTAATCAAAGATTTCCGCACGGCTCTTAGCAGCTGGCAGCCTTGGCCTCTGTGCCTGTGGTGTGTGTGTGTGTGTGTGTGTGTGTGTGTGTGTGTGTGTGTGTGTGTGTGTGTGTGTGTGTGTGTGTGTGTGTGTGTGTGTGTGTGTGTGTGTGTGTGTGTGTGTGTGTGTGTGTGTGTGTGTGTGTGTATGTGTGTGTGTGTGTGTGTATACACATGCCCACACACAAATGTTTGTGTGCTAGTGAGCGGCCCCGGTCCACAGAGAGAGGTTTGTGACGCGGTTGAGTTTGTCTTGTAAAAGCGCAGCTGTCCAAAACATGACAGCTACAGCGTTAGAGGGGCCATTAAGGGGTGTAGAACATTTCCTGGGAAATGGTTTGAAAAATGACAATGCTGGCTCCTGTGCAATATTAATTGCTACACACAATAATGGCAAATAAGTTAAATAAAGCTGCTATTGTTCTTTGATGAAACAGTTGCTGTAGGCTCCAAACATTTATCTTGACATGTTGGATTGCAGTCTTGCTATTGCAAAGTGCTGTGAAGGTAAAAATAATGTTTTATGTGTGTGTGTGTGTGTGTGTGTGTGTATGTGTGTGTGTGTGTGTATGTGTGTGTGTATGTGTGTGTGTGTGTGTTTGTTTGTGTGTGTGTGTTTCAGTGAATCTTCAAACTCAACAATGTGGTTTCTGTGAACCTTTTGTCCACTCTGACCTCAACATGGCTTTTCCTTGTTAAACATGACATGTTAGTACTTCAAAGACCTGGCTTTGGTTTGCTGATGCTTTTGTACTGAGCTCTCATTCAGGTGCAAATTGCTGTTACTTATGTCTTAACACTTTGTCTATGATAGATAACGTCTATGAAAGTAGTTACTTTTGAAAATAAGTGTGTTTTCTGTTCAGTAGACATTATTGTGTTCTGTTCTTTGATATTTAGAATGAAACATTACAGAAAGATACATATATATGCCTAAACAAGTTCATTATATCAGTACACTGGGAAGGTTCATACATCATAAACTGCTGATTGTAAACATAACTGGAGACACTCGTCACTTTTGGAGACAGACTGGACTGGTAGTTAATTAACGGTTAAGTTTGTGGACTCTTTTGCCCCAAGGTTAACAAAGTTTGCCTGTGGACTGTTTCACAGTTAACTATTTAGTAATTAACTTGTATTTACCATTAGGCTAATTAGCAACTGCTTCGACTGTCTGCTAGCAATTGTAACATTGCTGCCTGTCTCCAAAAATGACGAGTGTCTCCAGTTATGTTTACATTCTTCAGCTTATGACATATGAACCTTCCTTGCGTAATTGACATAATTAAATTATCTACATTCTGCAGCTTATTATGCATGGACTTTCATTGTGTATTGTCTTGAGTATCTAGGGTAACAATATTTTAGTTGTTATATTTGTCTCAGAAGTCTGTGGTTGTAGCAGTCATACAAGGTTGTAGCAGTCCAGTACGAGAACAACAGATGTCTCTACCTTTTTGGGAACTGTTCACTTCACCAAACCCCAGACTCCAAGATAGCTGCAGAAAGAGCACCATTAAAGCACCCTGATTACCATACTGCTTAACAGATCAAAAACTCAGCGTGGTGAGAGACAAGGGTTTTAATGAGGTTTAGGTGCAAATAAATCACAATGCCTTTAGTTTGCTGTCTAATACACTGTTTTTATTTCCTTCTGCACATAAAGGCCTATTGAGAGGAGGGGGAAACGATTCAAAATGGCAGGAGTGTGTCAAGCATTATTGCTTTATTCCTTGTTTCTTACGAAGCTTTTGTGTGTTTCGGTAAGCAGCATCTGCTGTTTAATAGGAAATTAATTAGCAGACCCCCTCCTAGTAAATAAGCCATGTTAACCAAAAACCTGAACACACCAACTAATTAGAATCAAAAGGGCTGGAATCTGTAATGGGCCCTCTTCACTCAAAACCATCCCTTTAATTGGTCATAAATAAACCCTTGCTGTTTTTGTGTGAGTTGTAAACAGCTGAATGCTTCAATTAAGCAGAAATACTACCAGTGCTGTGTTAAAGGGAGGGTGGTGTGGCGCTGACATATGGATATGATCTGTGTGTGCTCCCCCCCCCCCCCCTCCCCCCCGCACTCAGGCCTCCATTTTTGTAGGGTGCGTGAGAAGGGGAGATAAACATTTCGCCAGTGTAATATTATAGTGACTCATAAATAAATGGTTACCCCTTCGGTACTAAAAGTTTTCATTAAAGAGGCCTGAGTTTCGTTATTGACACCGCGGGTTGCCTATTCAGGGAAACGTGGTAAAATTTATCAGTGCGCTTTTCCTCACCTAATAAATCATCTAAACAGGGAGAGCCATATGGCAGATAAGACCTTGGAAATGTGGCTTCAGCATGCGAAGAGTCAAGTTGCCTGAAATCAGGAACGATCACAGACTGCTCCCCCCCGTCTCCCCCCCCCCCCTCTCTCTACCTCTACCACTCTTCTCTCTCAGAATATCTCCCAGTTATTTTACACGCCATTTTCTTGTTCACCTTATCACCTCTTTGTCACTTGTTTTTTTTTTTTTTTGCCAAGAGAAAAGAGAGAAGCAATTCCTGTGTGTAAAGGACTGGGAGAAGATAACTCTCTCTCTCTCTCTCTCTCTCTCTCTCACCCCCCCCCCCTTTCTCCCTCTGCAGAGAGAGGGTCCTGGGAGGTGTACAGACTGATGGGAGAGGATGATATATGTAGCGTCTGTGTCCCGGCTCTCCTCTGGCCCTTTGTCATTAATCATAGCCATTAGCTTTTCTTACTGCAGCCTTGTCTGTGCAGGGCTATCAGAAGGCAGCCTTTTCTCTCATATCCCACACCCAGAGAAGCCTAATACTTCTGCCTCACTGTCACATTGGCTTTTTTATATACAGGAGACATCCATTGTAATGTAGAAAATGGATATTAGCTGGTGAAACAGGTGATTTTTCACTTGGTGTTATGAAGAGGGAAATATGGGAGAAATTATTGAGTGGCTTTAAGGGGAAATTGATCGTCAATATTGATTTTTACTGATACTTTCCTGGGTGCATTTGTGGTCATTTTTCACTGGCTGTAAAGTAGGCTTTTGTCCATACTGTGTATTGAAATACCCATTGACAAAACAACACACTTTCTGTCTGGGTGGATCTGTACCCTGAACAAGACTCGACTGGATTGGACTGGCTTGAAGTAGGCTGGGCTGGACTGGACTGCCTCCATTGTGTGAGCTAATGAGAATAAACAGCTGGTCACTGTGCTGCTGACCATCATGTGTAATAGAGATATATGGCTACTGGCTCCCACTCCTCCAGACCCCAAACCGAGCCTGACAGTCATACTAAAGGCCCATCAGTCTAGTCCCACTCACTGCAAATGCACGCACACGCACACGCACACGCACACGCACACACACACACACACACACACACACACACACACACACACACTCTCTCTCTCTCTCTCTCTCTCTCTCACACACACACACACACACACACACACACACACACACACACACACACACACAGCTATCAGCTAACATATTAGAGGATGTTTTTTTGTCTCTCTAAATGTATAAACATTGCAGACCTACAGTACTATTGAGAAAACCAGGAATATATTTGATTTGCTCCTCTGCTTAACGAGACAGAGCCTTGTACTATACAGTATACACTATACATCATGAGGAAAAATGTAAATAGAGACAAAAAATGAATTCGTTTCCTATATATTATTAATAAAATGGCTTACCTTCTTCTTCAGTTTATGCATGTTACGGTATCAGGTTGATGTTATGTACTGTATTTTGCATTGAACCAACCAGCCTATTTGAGTGAATTGATACAAATACTAAAGTGCAGAAGGCTCTGTGTGTTCAGTTTGTGTCATAGGTTTCAGCTTTGATAAATCCCTTATTCAGCAGGTATTTGTATGTCTGTTTGTTTGTTTGAGTGTGTTGTGTCCTCACGGAGAGCTGAGCCTAGATGTGTTCCGCCTCCCTCAGGGGTTTGCTGGGTGAGATAAGCGTTTGTCTCACCCACTCCAAAGTGGCTCCTGTTAAGCCCCATACCTGGAGGATGACTGTTTTTGACAACACAATTTACATCTCTGTATAAAACAATCTCACGCTGCGCCAGGCGATTTATACCGGATTAAGCTGTTTGTCTCCATCACGGGATAACCAACGCAATCTATCAGGGCCTCCGTGGTTTTCCGATACTGCATTCCTCTCCATCACCCCTTGAGAGTGCCGCGGAATTGATCTGGACTATAGACCCCCCACCCTTTTAAAATTGCTACAACAACTCAGTAGAACCTACAATCAGTGAATCATGCAGATGTCAGTAATTTCAATAAAACTGATATGGTGGTGATGAAAACATCTGACTGGAAGGATGGTGGCGCCGGGATTTATAGCTGCGTTAGGAGGAAAAAGGCTGAGGTGACAGTTTTGTAGCGTCGCTCACCTCTCCCTTGTTTCACACACATTAAGGCCCCCGGATCAATTAGCGTCCGACGCCGTTAACCGTGCCACTGACAGTGCTTTTACCGCGACATGAAAAATGCATAGGTTCTCTGGGAGAGATTTGGGAGCCATTAGGGCTCCACATACAAGGTTTTCATGTGAGTGCACTTTTACGATGATGTATGAGTGCGTGGTCGCTATGGTTAGATGGGGCTTTGTCATAGAGGTATGATGAAATTCCTTAGTTGACCCACAGTAATGTTTGTGCCCTTAAGATGGACTATCTAAATGTCGCTTTAACTTAGAAATCCTCGATAGAAAGCGACAAGATCAAAACTGTGTCACACAAATGTGTATTAGTATGATACAATATGTGCCATTTAGCCTTTATCCAAATCGTCATACAGTACAGTGAGTGCATACATTTAAGTACACATGATCGCAGCAGGAATCAGACCTGCAATCTATGCCATGCTTTACCCACTGAGCCACACAGGACAATTTGATCACTTCACTTCTCTGATCTAATGACGTGTTGATGGAGACAAAAACCACAACCACTAGGCCTGCTTCATCAGTGCCTTTCTATTCTCCTCCACACACCCCTTCGGTATTCTCAGGCATTTGAAGACTTAGCGGTGGACTTACATGCCAAAGCTGTCGGTGACATACTGGTATCAGCTGTGACAGTGTGTTGACAGTTGTAAACAAACACTTTTTGATGGATATCTCTATGACATGCAGCTTTTTTTGTCCAGTGTATTCCACTCCAATTATTTAAAGACTCTCAGAGTAAACTCTCCTAGTGATCATGAAATACCCTTCTCCTTCTTCTCTCATTAATCCTGGACTACTCAGATGATCTCATTGTCTCAGAGCACACCTCTCTATTCCCCTCAGATGAGTCATCGCAGGCTCTGTCACCCTCTCTGCTCCTTGAGCCATATGTCTAATTCTAATTAAATGAGCATTAAGACCACCCGCACCCCGTACCACCCGCCTCTCTCTTACTTTCTCCCTGATGCTATCGGATCTCTGGAAGCTCTAATGTCACGGTAATGAGGGTGAGAGCAGAAGCTCACGTGCATGTACTGTCGGAGCAGGGCCGCGACAGGGCTTGTTCACATTCCATTTGCATAACCTGTTAAAACGCTATCAGAGGGCCGCGATTGATTGAATTTCACCTCGGAGAACCGTTAATTAATAACGTTGTGGATGTGACAGGCCTTTATTATGTGGCGGGGACGGGAGATGATGGCTGTATTAGCAGGTTGGGATGTGGAGGAGAATAGAAAGGCACTGATGAAGCAGGCCTAGTGGTTGTGGTTTCTGTCTCCATCAACACGCCATTAGACAATTTCACTCACAGAGAAGTGATCGATTGTGAGATTGTAGGTTTGACTCTCGCTGGGACCATGTGTTCTTAAATGTGTGCGCTCACTGTACTGTACTGACGATTTGGATAAAAACATCTGCTGAATAACATATATCATATCAAGTACACTGCTATTGATCCTGGAGTAGCTCAAGGTTATCCCTGGAGCAGAAACGTGTATACAGAACATATAACCTTCTTCTTTTAACGTGGAGGCTCCATATGCCCAGAAGTGTGTGTGTGTGTGTGTGTGTGTGTTTGTGTCTGTCTGTCTGTGTGTGTGTGTGTGTGTGTGTGTGTGTGTGTGTGTGTGTGTGTGTGTGTGTGTGTGTGTGTGTGTGTGTGTGTGTGTGTGTGTGTGTGTGGCCCGATACTGCCAGCTGCCTTGACTTAATGTTCCTCTCCTCTCGGCTGTCTCTGTCCGCTTGGCCTTATCCCTGTTTTACTGCCAAATTAGCTAACAGTAATTGCCAATTATGTTGATCCTTTTATGATATGGACTTGACTAAGAACCGGACTGAAACAGAACATATTTCACCAGCCACCACAGATGGCTTTTTGGGGGGGGGGGGGGGGGTCTCTCGACAACCACCTCGGACGGAGCCAACTGGAAACCCAGATGAAGGATAACAACACGGTGGGGACAGGGGTTGCCGGGGACGACGCAGGGTCTCCATGAGGAAACAAGAGACCGAGCATTGAAGATGAATAACAAATAGAGTGCAACCCTGTGTTTTAATTGTGCAGCCCCCTTCTCTCAATATCATTAGACCCTTGTGACAGAACAAACCACCACATCCTCACTCATGTTGCCATATGCACCCTTATTTCCAATCCTCAAATAGGTCTCTGTATTCATAAAAATGGAATACTGCACAGAGAATTGGCCCAGCCCAGCCTCTTCTGGCAGCGTATCGCCCCCATAGTTGAGATTAATTTTTTTGAGTCTTGTTCTTGTTTTTCCCGTGTTTGAACCCTCCCCCCCTCTGAGTTCTAATGGCAAACCTCTGATTGAGACCAGAGGTCTTTTTCAACCTGGCCCAACAGTCCCTGAGTCCTGGACTTAACAATGCAGAATAACTCAGACAGAGACGCCATTCCTACCTCTCCAGCACTACAACATATTGTTGCCAAGAGCAATTACCGTTGCAGGAACAACTTAACTATGTGTAAATGACCACTGTTGCTCAGTGAATATCATATTTCCTGGACATCTTATTAGATTACGAAGCTGTATTGTGAAGGGATAGAGAATGACAGGTATTGAAATTTAAACCCCATCCTGCTGATTGTCAAGATTATGGCTATATTTGACCTTTTTATTTTATTTATTTTTTATTTTATTTTTTATTTATTTATTTTCTGCATGTACGGTATGTCTAGCATGATAAATGGTTGTCGTTTATTACTATGAATAGAATTTTGATGAGTAATAGAAGTAACAAAAGAAGTATAGAAAATATACACAATACTCTAGTTATTGCCCTCAAAGTGAGGTTCCGTGTTGCACTCTACCAATATACAAGTAGATAAAAAGCTCACTATGAATAATACCCTTTTTCTATATCTTTTATTAAGGAAACATATTCAATACGGTTGTACTTCATGGCAGATATAAATGTAATTATTCATATTCCTGAATTGAAGATGAAGCATTAGATAAAGAATATCATTAAGTTGTTTTACAGCTTATTCAAGGACATATACCAGTAGTGCAGTAATGCTTTCACATGCACTGTGTTCCATGCTTATTGCTTCAAATTGGTTTCACTAAATCACCCAGGCCTTTGGTATGGGACACCAGAGAGTCCTTAGCATGTTAATGATGCACGCCCCTCTTCTGCGTTTGAAGCAGAAATACTCTTTATCATTTTACGAAACGTGGAGAAAAGCCCATGTGTACTAAGACTGACTACAACTGAGAATAACTTATGGAGCTAATATACAGTATATGCACATGCCTCTGCTCTCTGCAGGACGTGGTAAACGTTGTTATTGTTCAGTAAACATGATGTAGTCGTGCTGATCATTCTCAGGTCCGTCTTCATGGTAGTGTGGTGATTGTAGTGGGTAGATGATGAACCGTGTTTGATGTGTCGAGGCTGATCCTTCTCAAAGGATATTCCTCTTTCTTCCCTTTCTTCAGGGTCATGTTAATGTAAGCCCTTTTCTCTGGCTGTTTGTACAGTACTGTATACCACGCGCATTAAGCCACCTCTCTGATCCAAGTCCAGGTTGTTAAGCGATAATCTCAAATGAGAGGTTAGGACGCCAAGTAGTGGGGGAATCTTGACTCCTGTAATAGCCTTTCTTTCATATTGAATTGAAATCCTTGTGGAGTGACCTCCCTGAGAGTCATTTGTCTAAATGAACACTCGTCATTATTCTAAAGCCCAGCTCTCCTAAGGTTCAGGCCTTATTGGACCACAGATCTCAAAACAAATAGGTGGCCTTTGACAGAAATTAGATGCAAGCATTCAATACCTCTTCTTTTCTCTCCTCTCTCACTCACTCACTCCCTCCTTCCCTTAAACTTCCCTTACAATAAAAAGCCTTGCATAATGTGCACTGAAATCTGATAAGTGAACTCCTGCACGCCAACCCTCTCTGTCCTATACAACACGAGAGAGGGAGAGAGGGAGAGAGAGAGAGAGAAAGAGAGCGAGCTTGCGCAGAGCAGAGCAGAGCGAACTGCGGTTGGGATTGGACTGCCTGTCTGAAGTTGATTAATCGGCCTGTGAGGGTGAGAGACTCCCGGGCCAGGCAGCAGGGTCCATCCCCGTGGCATGTGATCCTGATTGGCTTTGTCCTGTGCGTCTGCGCTAGAGGAGCGGACATTAAGATTAAGTGATGCTGTCGTGTCGGGGAGCAGTGCACTGCATCATTCTGGGAAGAGACAGCTGTGCTGCTTAATCCTTCATCACCAGGGGAGAGCTGCCAGGGACCAGATATACAGCCAAAGATAACCCTCCATAACTTCTGCTAAAGATCAGGAAACTTTGAATTCACATCCATCTGCTGGGTTCTACTCAGTTCAACCTAATACCCCCCACCCCCCACCCTTCTATGGTAGAAATGAGCAATTGCTAAGAACACAATATTAAAGAAGGAGGAGGAGAAGAGAGAGCGAGAGAGAGAGAGAGAGAGAGTGATGGCTGAGAGGGAGTCATCTAAGAACAGCAGTGTGTATGTGCTGTGTATGGATAACCTCTGTTACTAATGGCTGGCCTTTGTCTGTCTGAGTGATGGCTGTGGGATACATTACATCCATTTTAAACAAGCTGTATTCACTTTCATATTACTTAGAATCGTGCAATGTGGAAGTAGACTACACATACGTACAGTGCCCTCCATAAGTATTGGAAAGAGGAAGCATTTTGTCTTCTTTTATCTTTATACTCCCAACAGTTTCGATTTGAAATCAAACAATTACTATGGGGTCAAAGTACAGATTCTCAGCTTTAATTCAATGGGTTTTCTTTCAGATTGGGTTGACCATTTAGGAAGTAATTTTTTTTTAAAAACATACTCCCCCTATTTCAGGGCTCCAAAAGTATTGGAAAAAGTAATATAATGTCCAGATAAAGTACTGATGTTTAGTATTTTTATTCAACAATACTTTGCATGCAATAACTGCCTGAAGTCAGCGACCCATTGACCCACCAGACGCTGGGTATAATCTCTGGTGGTGCTCTGCCAGGCCTGTAATGCAAACATATATTTTTGCCTATAATCTTATCATCAGGAAATTAAATGCATGTTCAATTGGATTTAAATCTGAAGATTGACTTTCCGTTTTTTGGCCCTGAAAAACTCCCTAGTTGCCATGGCATTATTTTAGGGGTCATTGTCTTACTGTATGATGAAGTGCCATCCACTACATTTGAAGGCATTTGCTTATACTTGAGCAGACAAGATGTTTCTGTACACTTCAGAACACATTCTGCTGCTGCTGTCAGCAGTCACATAATCAATTAAGACAAGTTAGCCAGTTCTAGTGGCAGCTATGCATGCCCAAACCATAGCACCCCCTCCACCATGTTTCACAGATGGTGGTATGCTGTAAATCTTGATCTCAGATCCTTTTTTCTCTGAACTTTACGCTTGCAATCACTTTGGAACATGAGACCTCTGCATGTATTTTCTGCATGTACTGTAACCTGACCATCCTTTTTGAGGATCACTAGTGGTTTGCACCTTACAGTGAAGCCTCTGTAGTTCGGCTGGTGATGTATTCTGCAGATGGTTGTCTCTGACACATTCACGCATACCTCCTGGAGAGTGTTCCTGATCTGTGACACAATTGTTTTGGGATTTTTAAATTTATTTTGGTGAGCATTCTTTGGTCATCCACTGTAGAATTCTTGCTTGGCCTACCAGCCCGTTTGCAATTGCTGAGCTCACCATTGCTTTCTTTATTTTTTAGTAATGTTACAAACTGTTGATTTTGGTAAGTCTAAGGTTTTGGCTATATTTCTGATTGATTTGTCTGATATTTCAGCCTTATAATGGCTTCCTTAACTTTCATTGACGTCTCTTTGGTCCTCATGTTGACACACACCAATAGCAGACTCTGCACAAATATTGTGACGCAACACACCTGACTATCCAGAAACACCTGTCAAGCCAATTTTCCAAACAATTCATTGTTTGATTTCAAATTCAAACAGTTGGAGTATAGAGCTAAATGAGGACGAAATGCTTCCTCTTTCCAATACTTATTGAGGGCACTGTACTTGGAAATAGGTGTTGCTTACACAGAATATTTGGAAAAGAGCTATTTTCTGCCTATTTCATGCACACCATCAAAAGCATTCACAAGCATGAGCTTTGTGCACTGATCTTTCTATATGTGCACACGATGTTGTCATGTAATGGCACATAATTGTATCTATAAAGCATTATTTAAAACGATTGTGAGCTTACCCTTATTTTTAATCTGAGAGTATCTTATATGATATGATGGCAAACATTGACCCACTGAAAGGAGAGTTCTGTTATGAGGAGTGGTGCAAGAGAGCCCTATCTCCTGTGAGCTGCAGTATGTGTTGGGACAGTGGTATTAGGGCCTGCCCATGTGTGTTTTAGATATAGGCCTGGCCTTTGAGGTCCTAAAGCCAGCTGCAAAATCTTGCACTGTCCAATCAGTGATCCATATATCTCGCCCTTAAAACAGTCAGCTTGCTTTTGCATATACTGTACAGCACTTAGAAGATATAATTTTTTTTTTTCCTCATTCCAACCAATGTTGTTGATAGCTGTAACCTCACATATGCATTGGGGCAGTTTATCTTACATTCCAGACTATTACCAAAACAAAAGAAGAATAATCCTGTAAATATAATGATGATATAATATTGAGTAAGAAGAAGGTTTTATATTGTTGTTGTCCACAATACTATTTACAGATCAGGGTTACTGTGGCTGCATTAATTAACTGCACATGCATGCACGGATACGCAGTATACACACAGCTCTGTAAAATGGATAGTATTTATTTGAGGGTTGCTGTAGAAAAGGCAGTAGTGTAGTAGCTATGAGAGCTGATAAATCCAGCGTGTAGGCCAGCCTGACTGATTCCTGCTGCATGCAGCGATGGGTGGCGTCAGCAGGTTTCACACTGCTGGCCTTTGCATGTTTGCAGCTGGCTTGATGCAGCTGTCAGCCCGTGATTGATGAGTATCATCATTTAAAGTGTAAAAGAAAACGTCTCTGTGAAGGGAGACATGATGAACTGCCGCCTGCTGGCGCTCCCAGAGACACGCTTGACGTTTCCTCCTCCCTCTCTCCTTCTCTCTCTCTCACTCTGTCCCTCCCTCTACCCTTCTCATTTTCTGTCCTTCCCTCTCTTCCTGTTTTCTTTCTCTGTCCCTCCCTCATTCTCTCTCTTCTTCTTGCTCTCTTTCCCTTCACCTCTCCGCCCCTTGTTCTCCAACTCTGTCCCTCCCTCCTTTACTCTGTCCCTCTTCCTTTGTATCTCTCCTTCCTCTTATCCTCCATCCATCTCGCTCTCTCTCTCTCTTTCCACTGTCCTTGCCAGAGTGGGGAGAAGTCATCAGAGCCAGACACCGCCCAGCTCTCATAGCCCCCTCTCTCTTTGAGAGTTGTCAGATCATATGAAACGTCAAAATTCATACGGACCCTGGAAGGGGATATATTTAGTCCCATCCTGCTGCATACCTACACAGTACCCCTGACAGTGACATATTAGTTATGCTGTCTTTTGCAATCTGATATCTTTAAATTTGCCACCTTGTTAAGTTTTGATTAATGCGATTCCATTTCAGCAAAGTAATTGGCTTGGCCCTGTTGTCGGGGGATACACAGGCGCCGAGCAGGAACAAATGCTGCAACATGGTAATGAGGCAATGAGTTTGTTATATGGACGGCAGCGAGTGACAGTTATTAATGATTGTTATGATAAACAGACAAGTGCAGATCGGGGATGAGTCAGACTGGACTGACAGTTTAAAAATAACACCCATTGGAAAGTACTAACAAAGTAATACACTGTTAGGAAAACAATCATGCAGGTTGTCAAAGGAAGAGGTGTAATTACAGGAGGAGAGAGAGAGAGAGAGAGAGAGAGAGAGAGAGAGAGAGAGAGAGAGAGAGAGAGAGAGAGAGAGAGAGAGAGAGAGAGAGAGAGCGATTGTTTACAACATTAATTGGATCTCTTTTTTATTATTCATGTTGTTATACAGACTGTAAAGGAAGACTGTATTATGCTAGGCTTTGTGTCCTGTGAAGTCTAGTGACCCTGTGTAAATGGGCATATTGTGTGATCTTGACTGAACTGCTAACCATCAGAGAGTGGTAATATTAGACAGTAAAGTGGTGTACTATAGAGGAATTGGACAGTGAAAGTGCTAATACACTATGGTCATATTTATTTGTGAATAGCACTGTTTTTTTTATGTGTAATTATTATAATGTTATGCGGCCTGACCTAGTAACTAAAAACTAGTTAAAGTCCCGTAGATCTCCTGTAGATCTCTTCCCTTTTTTGTGTACAAAGCCCTACTGCATAAACTCCTAGCATACCTAACCTTGTTATTTAAATATAAGAATATTAATGACCTAACTCGTTCTCAGAGTTGGTTAACTCTTGAGGTTCCTCGGGTCTCCTCTGGTGTTTCCCCTGTATAAATAAAGGTTAAATAAAACTTGTGTACCCTTATGTAGGCCTTTTCTTTACTGTAATGGTATAGTCCCATACATTAAAGTGAATGTATAGGATTTTATCAAGGCTGGTGCGTTCATGCTTTCCAAAAATGTTTTTGCCTATCTAAAGGAATAGCATTGGACAACCACATTGCTGCCTCTTCTTATTTGCTTTGGACGATCATGTCTACATTTAATCTATGGCTGCCTCTCTGTGTTTGGGGCATGTTAAATTTGTCTGTCGTCATGGCTGAACTTTGGGTGACCTTTAACCTGCACCAGTGAATGGCTGTCGTGAAATGCTTGGTTTTGGAATGTGACTATTAGATGACTTGGCCGACCTTTGGATGAACTTTGCCTGGTGTTGATTTAGTGAGGCACAGAGATCAAAGTGATCCCCCTAGCTTTTGTCAGTGCGCTGTTGCCGTATGTGCCCTCAGTGTGAACAAATCCAAACTTTTCTTCTAATGTTGGTGAACTAACATCATGCTAACTGTTACGAATGATAATAAAACATTTTAAAAAATTCTGTGTTTTACATTTCTCTATGTGCTATACAAATACATTTTATTGATTTATAAAAGTAACACCATCAGTACAGGATTGTTTTTTTACTTGACTTTTAGAGGAAAGTTGATACTTTGAAGGTATCTTTTCTTAATTACCTTGATGAGACTAAAGAACAATTTGGATCAAAGGGGGTATTAATCTCTAAATGTGGCCTCTTTTTTTCCTCTTTAAAGGTTGATTACCTATGGAAATAGCCAGAATGGCCTCATAAATCAAATGATTATTTCAGTGTCATTAGAATCCCAAATAAAGGGCTCCTATCTTTGTCTACTGTATCTGTAGGAGTCTAGAGATTCTGCTAAAGTAGTTAAGCCTGTTAAGCAGCAAGCAACACTTTATCCTGTAGTGTATACTGTAGCCTAGTCTATAACAACAAAGACGACCAAATAAAGTAGGCCTAAATAGTGAACCTTTCCCTCACATACGTCTTAATGTGTGTCCATGGACATTGATTGTGGTATAATAGTCAGAGAGGCAGTGGTGATTTTGTGCAATTTTCAGATAAACTGAAAATAATTGTCATTCCGTAATGGTTTAAGTTGGCAGAAAATGGCCTGGTTGATATTTCAGGGAACTATGCTATCCATTATCCCAGTTTTCCAACACCCTGTCATTGTTGACAGTTGGATTATAATTCTTCTGTAGCAGAACAATTGAAATGACAGCAGTTGAACAAACTTGGATGGGACAGAAGGAGACGTGGGTTTCCAACAGGAAATATTCTGCCAACATTTGTGTGCACTTAGTGTTTAGGAAGTGCAAAGTCCTGCTTTCTATTTTACTATGGAATAAGGATTTTCAACGTTGTCCAAACCTGAACTAAACAGAGCTGGTTTTGATACATTTGTTTTTAAAACAGTTTCTACATGAGTTCTGAAAACCTTGCAGTGAAATTTGAAACACACTGAGAAGGCAAAAGTTGCAGTTCAAGAGATGCATGCACGCACGCACACACGCACACATGCCCACGCACACACACACATGCCCACACACACACACACACACACACACACACACATGCCCACACACACACACACACACACACACACACACACACACACACACAAGCATTCAAGTGCTTTTCAGCCCCTGCAGTATACTGAACCGAACCGGTATTGGCTGAAATCCACCCAGTGCTGCTTGCTTCCTGGCACTGTCATGTGGCCTCTCTTCACGGTCCCTTTACTTTGTTTTTGAAGGCTGGGATAGGCCGGCCATATGGAGCCTATCCACTCATCTTACTGTAGCACTAGCGCATCCCAGAGGCCCCTTGTAAAGACTGGGCTAGCGCTAGTAGCGGCCCCGGCGACTGTCAGCACTGCTAGACCTCCGTTTTGTTGACAAGTGAAGCCAAGCAGCGTAGGCCTGATGTCGAAACTCACTTACAATTAATGTGAGGGGACGCTGATGCAGGCCCTTCTGCCCCACCAGAGAGAGAGAGAGAGAGAAGAAGAGACAGCTGTAGCACTTGGAGTTCATTTCAGTATAGCATGTTGCTTTGGAATAATGTAGTTGTCATTGTAATGGGTAATTGTAATTCAAATACGAGCAGGAGATAGGGAAAGGAGGCCATGTTAGAATAGAGGGACGGCAAGGCTGTAGCATTCCCCCAGCTGTACTGTGTCACACTGGGCCCGTGTCAACACTCCTCACCTCATGGCTCAAACTCTGTGTGGCGTCTCCGGTTCCCAATGCAGTTCTTACCAGTTACAGCCCCCAAACACCAGCCCTTTCATAATGGGTTTAATCACAGTGATGGGGAACTCAGCTATTCCGCTGCCTGTGATTATTAAATGACAACCGACGCTGACGATCTTTGTCAGCTATTATTTCTTAATGCAGCTATTAGTCTAAGTCCCCTCGGCCCGTCATGAAAATAAGTGCTGTGATTCTGTAGACTTGTTTTGCTCTAGGTTGCATTTCTCGAAGCTCTGATTCTGTCTTCTATCGGTGGTCACCTGAGATCCAACAACATTATCCTTTGAGGATCTCAAATCTCAACGCATCCATGCCTTTAACTCCTTGTTCCTTCTCTGGTTAGTGCACTTAACACTCATCTGGAGAGACTTGTGAGTCAATGAGTGCAACATTAACTCACTAACTGCCAAAGAGTTCCAGAACACTCACTACCTAGAGTGCCCAGTGTTCTATGTGGTATTTACCTAGCAACAATACTTTGATTGGCTACAAAATGAAGGATCATCATTTATGCATTTTTGGTGAATAAAGTTACCCTTGGCACTCTAGAATATTGACAATTTGGGGTGGCTTTATTCACCCTCGGCACTAAATGAGTTAAAGCCCCATCAGGTAACTGTGTAGACATATCCTATAGGATGGTAATGGGGGCCGGGGGGAGGAGAGAGAGAGAGCATATTCAATTAAACCTAATATATACATTATTCTCCATGATGGTTTGATATTTACATTTTTATTTTTTACTCAATCTTCCATCATATTGAGGTTGTGCTAGGCCCCAGTCACAGGATGGTGACCACAGGGAGGAGGGAGAGGGAGAGGGAGGAGGGAGAGGGAGAGGGAGGAGGAGAGGGAGGAGGGAGGGAGAGGAGGGAGAGGGAGAAGGGGCTGGGAACCCTATTAAACCTACTCACCGGGATTCTGGGATACAGTATATCTTCAAGAAATATAATTGCGTCTTTATGCAGTTACATTTATTTTTAGTTTTTAGTTTGTTTGTTGAAATGTAACAAACACATTTTGTTATGTTCATGCATCCATATATAGGTAACTTATGTTGACATTCCTTGGTTTTACGCTGTTGATGACACACATGAAGCACTGTATTGCAGTTCCCAGTTCCCACTATTTACTTCCTGTCTTGGTTGAACTAATCGTAAATAATCGTAAATAATTTCCCAACTGCAGAAACAACCTGATATGACCTCTGTGATGTATTAAGTGTTACCTAACCGTCCACACCACATGACACATGAGGGAGGAAAATGATCTGAGGCTCTGACCGGTGTTTTCTGTAAAGAGTGAGAGGATTGATGTGGATTGATTTTCTTATGTCATCTGAAAATTTTAAAATTTTAAATTGTGAAAGTTGCTAATCTTGAAATGCTAAAATTCTTTTTTTTTTTTTCTCTTTTCTCTCATTCACCCCACCGAACCATGCACAACGTCGGTCTGTGAATCCTGTGTAAAACAGGTATGTCATCTCTCTCTCACTGAATAATGTCTTAAAATGACACAACCACAACAACTGTTTTCATTTGGTAAACATTACACCATGGCATAGAAGCAGCAGTAGCAGCATAGGCTACATGGCTGCACCATCTGGTTGCCCCTTATTTACCATACACAGCGTCAGTGTGTGTGCGTATTAATCATGGTTACACAAGTGTCTTAATTACTCCCTATGTAGCTGATCCTGCTCCAACCCAGGAGATGACCTTTCTCTCCCTGCTCCTTTACACCATTAATCATCTATAATCAACACCTCCACAGTCAAGGGGAGGGAAACTCAGAGCTGGCCAGTGCTACACACACGCATGCACGCACACACACACGCACGCACGGACGCACACTCGCACGCATGCATGCACACACACACATACCAAAATCTAATTTGGTGCCAGGGCTTTGGCATATCTTTATTAATGGCACCACATACTGTAGTCATAAGATATTATAAGATAAGATATTTAAGGAAGCGTATTACAAACAGACATGTACTGTATGCATAGTTTCCATATAGAATAAGTTATTACCAACCAAATAATGAGGGGAGTACACGGCTTATGTTCCATTTTGGTCGCTTTTATTACAGTACAAAATAGCTAGTCACTGTTCAGCCCATTTGATGATGGTTTGGTATTTGTTTTAATATTTTTGACTCTCGTTCTTCCATCATGTTGAGGTTGTCTTACAGCCTAGATAAAACGATATAGGAGCATACCCATTGGCCCTAACAAATGGTCTTTCACTTATGAATGTGATACTCTGACATTCATGGCAGACTCTGATTCCTACCTGTCACACGGTTGATATGTCTAAGTGCCCAGGACACACAGGGAAGTGAAAAACGGCGGTGTACAGGGCTTTTAACATTTCAGATCTTGTTTAGCCTTGTGAATGGCAGATTGACAAGTGGAGGTTCTGCTGTAGCAGGTAACTGACATGCCTGACTTGTCCCCCCTGCTGACTGGAAGCTTAATATATCATTTGTCAGTCAAGGATGGGCTTTCATTCAATCATGGCCTGGCATCTAGTCAAATGCCAGCGGGGGCTACGGTTTCATGCAAAAGAGAACTTGAATGTGCACTTAGCGAGCGTCTATTAACTGTTAGAGAAGTGTTGAACACTAAAACAGCACTGCTCATTATGGTTGTCAATAAATTGCCCCCCCGACTTTGATACACAGTGTTAGCACTGTTTGTTGATAGGATTTTTTTGTAGTTCATTTCCAAACAAGGGAGTTATGATATTTTCATAACATTAGATCATCTTGCATCGCTTGCAGACAAAGGGACAAAACGCCACTTCAAAGTTCTGTAATAGTTTTATAACTGCCCGCAAATTGCTGTCATAAATTGTTCATTCTTTTTAATTTACCATCATAAATCAAACTGGGGTTTGCCTGGGCTGCGTAAATGGGGTTGCTACATGTGGCTATCGGCATGTGGCTATCTCACTGTGGATCTCTCAAAAACAGACAGCGCACGGAAGGTAGTGCATTAATTGAAGGCCATAAATTATACAACTTACTTTTATAATGTCAAGCCATAAATAACACTGATGCATTGGAAAGTGTAATGCATCAGCCATTGAAATGATGTCTTTGGGATAAATGGGGATCCTGTGAGGGATAATGGATCTCCACCAACATGATCTATTTAAATCTAGACCCCCAGAGAGGTTGCTGGGATAGAATTAATGATACAACATCTAATAGAGCTGTTCTTTAATATTCCTGTAGCATCACTACTAACTTCAGACTTCCATGATCCCTCTCTACCGTACACACACGTGTTTGTTCACCCTAGTAGGTGTAGTATCCAAGTACAGTAGAAAGCATACAATACAAAAAACAACATATTTGTACGTTCTCATCCGTTACCACAATGGGGCTCTTATGAGAGAGAGGAGCTAAATCCATTTGTTGTTCCTAACCCGCTAATGCTACCCTGATGAACATGTTCAGTTGCAGCTTAGCCCTCAGAAGCAGCAGAGCTGTTATTGGTTATTCCTGTTCCGTCCCCAGAGTACCAAATGGATGATTAAGTGTGGGCTTTTACGGAAGGCATTTGCAAATGCTGTGTAGACTGAACTCTTGAATATTGTGTATTATCTACCATTAGTTGGGCGTGATATTAGCAGTCCTGTCTGTAATGGCCTCAGAGAAGAATAATTGAACGGGCTTGTGAGCTCTCTGAAACGGAGAGGAGATGCGTGCTAGGGGGGGAATGCATTGACGCTCTTGTGGTTTTAATGGCGCACTATTGTGTTCCTCCTCAGACAGAACATTACTGAGAGTGTGAGCTGAGTGTGTGGAAGGGGACAGTATACAGAGGCAACCCTTCCACCATCTTTTATGATGTTTACTACATGTTCATTATCTGGTAGTGAAGCCCAGTTGGGGAGCTCATTCATTTTCAGATTATTGTATTGGCAGGCCTTTCTTCAGCAGTCAAGTTAATGACTGGATCAATAGCGTGGTATCGACTAGCATTATCATGATGTGAAAATGTGAAGGCTAGGAGAGGAAGTTGAAGATGGATTTAGCAATCATAATTGAAAATCATAGAGGATGAAAACATATTGAATGCGACAGTATTTGGTCAGCAATACTTTAGAGACAAAATAAGTCATGTATGGAGTGTTGGTGCTTGGTAAGACGGTCACTCACTGAGTGATCCGATACGCCTACTCTTTATTTCAATACACTGTAAAATGACCTCTTTCTGAAAGGTTACCATTGAGGACTAGCTTTTGTGTATGACTCCTGGCCGAGGTTTACACATTAGGCAAGCGCCCTGGTGTCTTTGAAGCGGTCACACCTGGTGTTGCATGGCTGTTTGAATGTACCAGGGCTCACAATGGCCTCTTTGTTGATACCCATCAAACTTTTATCTCCCTGTGTTTTTAGACACAATGTGTAACAAGCCCGCACAAGACAGGCAGAAATGCTTTGATGTCGTTTGGCAAATTAAACCTCTGCTCAGGCAATGAAATGAATGTAATAGCCTTTCTGTTATTAGATTTGATGCAGGACAATGGCATGAGTGTCGTATAAGTGTCTTCATTCTGTTGGTGTATTTATACCCTTGATGGACACATGGTGTCCTGATGTGCACCCTTGAGAGAGGACCAGATGCCAAACCAACCGCCTGTGGAAAAGGATTATGAACACCAACAGTAGAGAATGTAACTAAGGACTCTCTGTGTGCATTGCATATGTTAAGTTGTATATGTTAAGATTTCTGTAATATGTAATAGTAGTTCCCGACACTGATAATAGTAAAACATTGAGATATGAGCTCATATACATACTTATTTGTGTTTCGGTGTTTTTTTCTTTATCTTTGCTCTGTCAATGTGCGACACATGAACACTCACCTCACTCTTTGAAAACTCTATTTAGGTGACACAAAAGCCTTTTTTTCAGCGTAGTCAATGCCCATTTTTTATTTTTTTTTGAGTATTTCCAGTTCACCCCTTTTTCCTCCCCAAGATAATACGCTTTGACATTGACAGTAAATATCTCTCCGGGTTTCATTATCCTCTGTTTGTCACCGTATAAGAGAAACATTCACCAAACTCACCAGACAGGTAGATCAGGGTGTGTGGGAGGTCTAGGTGCCTGTGTCAGTCTCCCGTCTCCCTGGTGCCAGAAGAAGGCCTGCAGGGCTCACGGACTTAGGGACTAGGAGACTAGGAGACTAGGAGGCTAGGAGACGCAGATACACAGCTAAGTGAAGTAGGAGACACAGGCTTAGGGACTAGGGGACTAGGAGACTAGAAGACCAGGAGGCAAATAGACACATACACAGCTCAGTGTTCTGTGTTAGAATTAGAATTCTGTGGCCGCCTTGTTTGCACAGAATTTTTTTTTGCATTTGTTTGATAATTTAGAATGTGAATGACTACAAATGTTCAAATGTAACTGTCATGGAAGGTTTCAGAGGCAACCGTGGAGGCTGGTGTTCTGAACTCTTTGCTGTACAGTACAGTGCGTCCATGGCTCTAGGCTGAGCTGCCCTTGCCACAAAGTCAACAGGCCGCAGGGCTGTAGTCAGTGTCCCTGCCCCCGTGATTTAAGACTGCACTTACGGGAAGCCGGCTAGGCTGCAGGTCCTCTCTTTCTCTGAAAGCTGTCAATCCTGTGTGTAATTTGCCCCACTGAAGGAAAAAAGCCCCAACTCAAAGCGTGAATAATGAGAGGTTGTTAGCTTTTGAGACAGAACAAGCAAAGCGAAACACAAAACACTCCAGCGAAAGAACTGTAATTATCCACAAGGCTGCGAGTCTACTCTTGGACGGATTGTTATTGTGTGTGTGTGTGAACGACCTTTTAAGTCTTTGGCATGCTGCTCTGTGGTTGGAGTTCGGGCTTTTCACTTTCTATGTAATGTAATGGAACATAGAAATATGTAAGTTCTGTTTGAAATAGGGGTGGTTTTGGATGAAATTGATTTTATTCACATTTTGTTCTAAAAAGTATGCTCAAAACATCCTAAAAGACTAGCATTAACATTTTAACAACAGCATTTCTTATTTTTGGAATACAGTACAGAAAGCAGCTTGTACTTTAATTCTGGACTTGGAACTTTGGAGGCTTATACTTTAAATCTGGACCTGAAACTTCATGTTGCCGAATTTCCACTCCAAAACTCCATATTGTTACGAAACTAAACGAAGCATCTGCATCTTTAAACACAGCAACCTGCTGATCCCAAGTCTGTCATTAAGTTGCTTTTATGACTCTGACCCTCAGAGACCACACAGAGAAAGACGGATGGCTGACAGATCGCTGTCAGGGATACACTAGTCCATCCGCCCAGCTTTTCTTCATGATAAAAAAAAAAAACCTGCTTCAAACAAATAGCCAGATTACACAGTTACTCTGGGATGGGAGATAACGCAGAGCAAGCAGAAACTGCTGTGCGAGAACCTCCTGCTCCAAGCTTCTCTCTCCGCCACAGACTGACTTTTTAAGATTTATTCTATCAGTCAAGTAATTAACATGATTTATAGTGCTGGGGTGGGGGGGGGGTGACTGTGAGTGAGACTACAAAGGGGTCGGGCGGTCCCTCCCCCAAGGAGATGCTATCAGGTGCTTTCTGCTGTGCTTGCAATGCAGTCAGCATGCAGCTGTAAATCCAGCCACTCTGCATTGAAGAGAGAGATGACCCCCCCCCCCCCCCCTCGCTCCCCCCTCCCTCCCTTTCCCTCTCCCTACCCCGACCCTCCCTCTCCAGGAGGGTCATAAGTTCACAGCCTGCCCTCAACTGTTAAAACCTGAGGTTTGAACTCCTGACCCTACCTACTGTAAAAGAGAGCACAGAGAGCAGGGTGTTTTTCAGGGCTACTATTCTGGCAGGCCAAGGTGGGTCAGGGAAGGGTAGTATAGGGCAGGGGCAGGGTAAGTCAGGGACCTATGGCCGGCCCACCCCACACTGAGGGGGCCTTGACTGGAGAGAAGTTAGTAGAGACTGCCCCGTGAGGCCAAGCAAGGTAAGACCGCTAGCTCCTAAAAGAGATCACATTTCCCTACTCAGATATACTAGACAGACAGGCTGACTGACCGATGTCTATCTTAAGGTCATAGGTTTGGGAGGATCTGAGACATTTATGATTCACAGATAATAGGGGAAACTGTGCATGATGTATTGTGTAGTAATTCACAAAGATTATGGGAGGTAACTAAGCAATTAAAAGTGGCCTTCACAATATTGTTCCAACACAGTGCATAGCCAATTCCTCTGAAACTGAGCTTATTAAAGTCATGGATATCATGTCTGGCTCACCTCCAAGCATTAGCATTATCACAGTCTGCAAACAAATACCATTATTCACTCCCTATGCATCCATCAACTAAAGAGTTGAACACACTCAAACACCCGCTCTCAGAAGAACGTCACTTTCTCATGTTGTTGTTGCTCGAAGGCATAAACAAATCCATATGAAGTGCTTACCCTTGTTTACACACTGCCTGTTACCTTTCCTCTCACCTCGGTGAAAATACTACTGGCTTTCTCCAGGCTGCCTGTTTCCTTGTTAAAACAAGAGGGGGGGAAATTAAATGCCTACAAGCAGATTTTATGATCTGATAAAGGATGCTGTTTACTGTTGACTGATTTACTACCTGCCAACGTTGGTAAGTGGATGGTTATACGGCTGCTCCATTACAGCTCTACAGACTTGTTGAGAGGCCTTTCATTGCCATGTTTTTCCCAAAGCCAAGGTGTGTTCCATTAAAAAAAAAGAAAAAAAGAAGCTCAGACATAAAACCCGTGTTTGTGGGGAGATGCGGCAAGCAACAGAAAAATATGTGTTTCTTGACGGATAGCCGGCTTTTGACAACAATATGCAAATACTGTACAGTACCTACTCTGCTGGAACCAGACACATCCAACCATTGGTTTCAGCTCACCAGATGAAGTGAGACTGTTTTGGTCTCATTACTTCCTACATGAATCAGCTCTGTGACAGGAGAAAGAACCAGGCTTAATGGCAACAACACTGTCTACCAACTGACTCACATGTGGTACAACACTAGAGTCATTTATCTTGGTCCTACAAATATTAGTTCAGCTAAGCCAGTGTTGCTTCAGAGGGTGAGATCTCCTCTTTAAGTGACAGCTCCGAGATCTCATAGAATGGTGTTTACATTTGCCTCTAGGACCCTAACATATACTCATGTTAACAGAATAAGCCTGGCTGCTCCATGTGGAATTTGGGCCTAGCTTTGCAACCATGGCAGTGTGCAACTAGAATGTTTGTTAATGAACGATTTACGGTTTCCTGGGGCTTTGTTAATTGCCCATTGTACTAGTGCTCTGTTGATGTATTTCTTTTAATAAAGCGTTGGAAGGATATTTCCTCTGCAGCGTCCTCTACCAGGGGGTATACATTGCCTGTTTAAGTGGCTTCCCTAATTAAAAAGGAGATGATGAATTATCAATCGCATTAATAAAAAACAGGAAGTAAATTAGTGCAAATTATCTAATAGCTAGGCTTGTCTCTTTGAGTAAGTCTCTGCAGTGTGTTTTACATAGAATCTATAGAATTATGAACTTTGAATGAATCAGCATATGCTGTATATGTAAATGTACAATGCAATTCTTTCTTTGTGAAAGTGATATTTGATAGATGTATTAGTTCCAAGGGCATTTGGAAGGTGTTCCTCATATGAATTTGACTTTACTTGCAATTAGAACATCACTGTAAATATTTCTTCATTCAGAACAATTTTACCCCTTATGATCAGCTCCACATGCCTAGCCCTAACGGCTAAAGACACAGTAATTTGTTTTCTTTGAGTTTCATTCTCTGTCTTTACTTCACTGGACAAACAGGCATTGAGGGACATAGTGGTGTGTGCCAGGAACTCAATCCCACTGCATTGTTTCTGCCCCTCAGCTGTGCTCTTGCATTAAGTGCATATTTTCAGAGACATGATAAGCATCACTTCACCAGTTCACCAGAGCCCAGAGAGCTGCTTAATGTTCTTTTTTGCTGAAATTACATTACAGCTCTGTGAATGGGAACATCTCGTTCAGAGGCCAAGGTTCTTTTTTTTTTTTTTTTACTTTTTTGGACCACTCTTGTTACTTGCATTGTTTGTTTCTGCCTCTGCCTGTAGCTCTGTGAGGATGTTACCTCATTGAAGATTATGTTTGACAAGTGCCAAAATACTCAAGGAATACATGGGTATCTAATCAAAAAACAAAAAAACTGCAAAAAGTGTCTTGTCTTGTTCTGTCCGAATAGAGTCCTCAATGGCAGCATGAACTCTCTGCCTGCTAAGATCAAAGAGCATGTCAGTCCTGTCGTCCTCTCCTTAAATGTTTACTAATTGGAGGATATCCTTGGTGAAGGAGACCTTTGGTCCTTTGTTGTTGTCTTTGTGACCCCCCCCCCCCCCCACCCCCTATCTCCTCCTCCTGACTTCTTAGTGAACTCTCTATGCACTTTGACCCTGCGATGACTACTTCTCAGGCATTTGGCCTTTTTCTCTTTCCTCTAGAGCCCTCACACACCGGGGCAACAGAAGCTTGACCTACCACCCACAACCTAACACCCACCACCTACCACCCACCACACACCCAAGTCATGAAGTTTACAGCCCATAGGAGAGTGCTCGGACTGGGGAGCAGTCAGGCACAGTTCTTCGTGTCTGGGGTATTGCAATCTGGAAGTCCTGACCACATGCGACCACAGCCAAGTCCACAGCAGCACAAATATTTTCACTGCTATTCATATAGATAGAACTGGGGGGCAGAGGAAATGGTGTGTAGTGAAACACACCCTTTTCTTTGCAAACAGTAGCCCCACAATTCGACTTGCTCCGACTGACCCTCGAACTTGCAACCTCTGGCTTGCCAACACACATGACAGTCTCCTCAAATACCTGATGTAAACCGGGTATGCTATCAGAAAGCTAGCAATTCAACAGCGCAAATGGGGGTATTTGAACTTGAGTGAGTTTATCACCTCAGCTTGGTTACAGTAGCATAGGGTACACATCTATGGCATACCATATTTGTTTTTAAATGATGTGAAACCCAGGCGGTATATGTCATGGTATTTCCCCAGACCACTTCTGGAGATCTTAAAGCAGGACTATACTCAGTTGTTAAGGGATATTAAACAAACAATGTTGACTTCATGATGGACCCATAACTTTATTCCCACTGTTAGAACTGAATGATATGTACTATAATAATTGAGAGCAGTGTGTCATGCATGACATATAAGGTCACTGAGCCCCAGGTTGTTCAGTAATGGCCTTCTTATGGTTTATTATCTGGATCTGAACAGACTTAATATGAATGAATGTGATTAATATGAGGCATTCTGCTTACTAAGGAAACATGTGAACCCACCTTTTCTTTCTGGGAAGCGTTCAAATGTCTTTATTCAGCCCAAGTATGCATGCATAATGTAATACAATCACACCCCATTATGTTTTGTTTCTGTGCCTGTGTGTATTTCAGTGTGCAATGGGTGTGCATGTGTATGTTTTTGTCGGTGCGTGCATCCGTTTGTGTCCATTCGTGTGTATGTGTGTGTGCGTGCGTGTGCATGCATGTGTGTGTGTGTGTGTGTGTGTGTGTGTGTGTGTGTGTGTGTGTGTGTGTGCTTGCACGCACGTGTGTGTGTGTGTGTGTGTGTGTGTGCGATTAGCAGTGCCTAAATGACAATGTTTGATCAATGGTGCCATGCTCTGCCCTTGGCTCGTTTGCTTTTGCTCATCATCACTAACGTGGGCTGAAATATCTGGGTAACAAAAATTGATATAATGACGGAGTGTGCCTTATTATCTTCAAGCTACATCAGTTTGGAGAACTTCTGAGGGAAAGCAAAATGTCTGGAAAATATTACAAGTCATTTATCAACTGCCATTCATTAGCATATTGCCTACAGTAGCACTTGCAGAAATCTAAATAAAACTAGCCAACTGGGAGCTAGATCCATTTTTCTTTAAATCGGAAAACCCTTATGAAAGCTGTTCTACCGCCGCCCTTGACTTTAGCGTGGCCCGACACTATTGACAGTGTAAACACACCAGCATGTATCACAGTGATATGACTAATGTTGGGATCTGGTAACGCATGTATGTAGTCTTCTGATTGGATTAGTCCTATTCTGTCACACACCTCATCAGGCCCTCCTGATTTGTCATTGCGATTGGTTGAGTACATTAATGATCAGTTGTGAAGGTTGCTGAGCGGTACAACAATAGCGCTGGAGCAATATTAATTAGGAGGTGACTACATACTCAATTTTTCCTTGTCACGTTGAGCCTGCCCCCAGGTGGTGGTGGCGGGGGGGGGGGGGGGGGGGGGGGGCAGACTGGGGCCAGACGGGGGCCAGATGACAAGCACCAAACCCTGCATCCAATAGCCAAAATAATTAGTTTCCTTCCCCCCTTTACCCGCTGGATTCACTGTGATATACAACTTGCAATTAAGCATGGCTTAGTGATCCAGTGATTAATGCCTCCTGTGGCCACGATGAAGGAGCCGGGGCTGAGGCTGGAGTCCCTGTTTAACATGCTCTCTCATCATGGCCAACGCCATTGCTACACCACTCTCACGTCTCTTTCTCTCTCTTTCTCTCTCTCTCTCTTTTGCTCCCCCCCTCCACCACCACCATTACAGGGAAGATGGAGAGCTCCATTTGCAATT
>NC_139653.1:5990454-5995454 GCF_951799395.1 Argentina silus | reverse complement strand
CCATATGCATTTCCATTCTCCGTCCCTAACTGTTCTTACCACACACAGATAAGCTAAAGTGGAGCTGACTTAGTAAATAGGGCTCTCATTTATTAGTGGCTTGATCTGCAAACAGGACTCAGAGAGGCATCAAGGCATATACTTAGCCCACATCAGACAGACAGGAAGGAACAGAGGAGAGGGGAAGAGTGATGAGTGAGAGGAGAGGCGGGGGAGAGAGGGAGATACTTCATTAATCAGAGACATTTGACTTTGGTGTCCTAATAAAGTAGTGAGCTGGGCCCGCTTGTCACAGCTGAGTGTTTGATGGCTTTTCTCACTCTGATCTGTAGATAATATTAATGATATTACAACACAGAGGCCTAACACCCTGCCTGACATAGCTGCATTCATTACTATTATCTGAGATTGCTGATAATTACAGGCACATCACGTTTCTTTCTTTATTCCTCTCGAAGCATTTTGTTCATAAAGACAGCAATGTTCACTCTCTTCAAGAATCAATCACAATGTCACATGTTATTTCACTGTTGGATATCTTTCAGTTATTATGTGCTAAATCTCTCTCTGTTTGCCTTTCTTCTCCCTATGTGTCATACAGTAGATTGTAATTCTCTCTCACTCTTTGTGTTTGTATGTGCGAGTGCTTGCGCGCGTGTCTGTATGTGGGTATTTGTGTGTACGCGTGTGTTGGGCCATCATCACTAACAGTATGGTTATTGGTGAACATTTGTTATGGTGGTAGTGTTGCCTTTTGCAGTCAGTGAACTGAGAATACTCATTTGGGTCATGAATAAGTCTCTGACAGCGGCCATTTATAACAGGCTCGTTCCATAGTGTCCAGCCGATTAATAACAGTTTATTGCTGTCTAATTAGGGATGGCTGATTGGAAAGTGCTTCAGAGGGAGACAGAGAGATGTGCTAGCTTTGTTTTGTTGCTAGTGTAATGGTTGAAGGGGGAGTACTGCAGTTGTTTTAGAACCAGCCACCTTACTCTACAGTGACAGGGCACAACCTCCTGTTCCATAAAGGTTCTGACCCCTTTGTTACAGGCCAAAGCACACTTGTTGCACTATATCTGTTGTAGGCCTGTGCTTTTTAAGTAGATAAACACATTTTGCAATGGGCTGAGACAAAACTGGAATGATACTTCGATGTGCATGTTTTGGTAATGTAACTGAGGACTTTCATATGCCATATATCCTGTTTGAACTTCCTTTTCTGCTGTAGATCTGCTTTGCTGAACCCTGCCTTTGAAGATAGAGGTTTAGGTTGGTCACTTCTCTCTCTGCTCGTTCTGCTTAGTGTGGCTCAGATTCAGCTTTCATCAGTTGTAACAACCTGTTCACTAACATTATGAGTAGATGTTTATTCGAATTAAAGCTGTAGCTTTAGTGTAATCTCAAAGCTGAACTGTGTGAGAGAGTGCAGGCTACCTCATACATGTACTGCTACAGTATCTTGGAACATAACCACCCTTTAGACCTTACTTGGGTATTCATCTATTGTAGCAAAGACTACACTAAAGCTACTCCTTTAATTCAAACAAACATCTGCTCATAATGTTAATGAACAGGTTGTTACGACTACAAGAGATGAATAAGCCATACCCAAGTAAGGTCTAAAGGGTGGTTATGTTCCAACTGTCTAAGGTAGCAGTACATGTATGAGGTAGCCTGCACTCTATCACATAGTTTTTTTTATCAGATAAAGATAGTTGTTTTCACAGCTGACAAGATTAAGATTACTGATAAGAGCTGACAAGATTATCTTTGGTGTTCTAAATACATGTAGAGTTTGGAATTGGGACATGTATTAGTTTAGAGGGGCACATGTCTGGCTACATTAAAATATTATCAAAACTGTAACCAGAATAAAGGGAAAGGTGAATAACAGGAGTACATATTGAGTCATAAACATTTGAGAACATCCTTTCCATCTCTCAGCACTATTACCTACACTAAGACCACATATCTAACAACACACTGTGGGCTCCAATTTGCTTCTGCTGAAAGGTGTTGGTACGTTGCTAATTTCAGCAATTTTTCAGCAAAGTTTCAGTTAGTGCAGAGGTGGAGGGCAGGTCTCCAGCAATGAGTGAGAGGGGATAATTGAATATGAGATGAAGACACCATTGTCCTCGCCAATCAGGATTTCACTGCGAATGTTGGAATGGATAATCATTAATCAATGATTTTGATAAATAACATTACCATACAGTTGTAGGTAACACATTTATGTGTGTTTGGAGGAGGGGTGTTTGGTCGGGTCCACACGGCTCACATCAACATCCTAGAACTCCACGCGGTATTCTGCTTTGGCATGTCCATTTCTGCAGGGACATCACATCCTGGTTAGAACAGACAATACATCCAACTGCCAGGGGAACGCGCTTAGAATCAAGAATCAGGAATCAGGAATAAGGAATCAGGAACCAGGAACCAGGAATAAAGAATCTGGAATCAAGAATCCCAACTATACATCCAAATCACTGTTGACTGAAATAGATCATTCTGGACTACAGGCCTAAAACCGCTACATGGAATTACTGTATCCCCCAGGACACAGAGTGTCTCATCCTACAGTGAGTCTTTACACATCCTGGCATGCGGCAGCGTCTGTTGTCTCTTAAAGCAACACATGTACTGGACTGACTAACTCAGGAGTGCTCCTTTACACCTTCCCACCAGTGGGTCTCCTCTCCTCTGTGCTCAACAGAGCTCGAACGCATGGTTTATCACTGCTCCTGATAGTCCCAAACTGGCGCCCATGGCAAGTGGATATTCGCCCATGGTGCTTATTGGCCCAGGTACAAGGCCAGTTGCTCACCCTGAGCTGTACTTTATAAGTGCCACGTGCCATGTGTCGCTGCTCAACAAGGGTAAAGCTTTCTCCCCTGTTAAAGTCTACCTGGCGGCTACAGTATATTGACCTGGCACATTGGTCTAGGTGGCGCAACTATGGGAGCTCATACTCTTATTGTATGAAGGGAGTGTGCTGTCTCCATCCTGTCTTACAGACAGCCTGTTTCCTCTTGGGACCCGTCCTTGGTTCTGAAGGCTCTCACAGGCGTTCCGTTCGAACCACGGCCACATGCGTAAGTGACTTGTGAAACAAGTTGTTGCAAACAGTAGCCCCGCAATTCGACTTGCTCAGACCAAGCCTCGATCTTGCGACCTCTGGCAAATACCCAATGTTAACCAGCTACGCTATCAAAAAGCTAGCTATTTGACAGCGTGGGTGGGGGTATTTGAACATGAGGAGTGAGTTTACCATCTCAACTCGGTTATACTTCCTTGGACCATCCTTCATGTACTCTATTTGACCCTCGCGATGCTAACGTTGCAGCCTAACCCGAACCCTAACCCTAACCCCTAACCCAAGGTCATTACCATGACTTACAGCAGTCGAGCCTCCGACCTCTTCTCGTTCCATCTGCCTCCCTTCCTCACCGAATAACTGAGATGCTGGAACATCCTCTGTCCTGTTCATGTCTACATGGAGAGAACATGGGTGTTCAGGGGATGTGACCAACTGTTTGTTTGCTTCGATAACCCTGTACGGGCCAGGCATTATCTAAACAGCACCTTTTCCACTAGATTGTGGGCTATATCAGTGAGTTGCCAGGGTCTGCAGTCTCGCCTAGGCCTTATTTAGGATAATCTCTATATTGGAGGTCTGTGCTGCTGCCAATTGGGCTTTCCCAAACACATTTGTGAGGTTCTACAGCCTGAAAGGGTTGCTTATAACCATTCAGTACTGGGCAGGGCTACCGTGCCAAAAAAGCCTCCTAGCCTGTACCAGGTGTGATTGAATAGTGTTTCAGCGAATCAGGAACGTGTAAGAGTGCAGTCCAATAGTGAGAGGTTCTGCTTCAGAGAATCTGGGTTATATACCATAACCTTTATAGCAAGTTGTTTACACACTTTTTAAAATCAGCAACTCAATGTGTAGTTATTCATAGTTATGACAATATTATTTCAGGCCTTTTTTATAATGACCATATCAATAGACATCATTTTATCAACAGTCGTGGTGAAGTTGTGGTTTGTGGTGACTAAATCACACACATTCTCTCCCAATGGCCGTTATCTTTTTTTCTTGTTTCAACAATCAATCCAAGATACCTTTTTACTAGTATGATCTAGTTCTCCAAATTGTCATAAAAACCATATGGCAAATGTTTCAGAAGATGAGAATCCAGTCTTGAACACACAAAGGCAATTTGTACTCAGGCAGAGATATTACAGCTCATTATGGCGGCCATATTGATTCACAGACATGTGAAATTACACCAAAATAGTCTGTATGGGCACGGATATATATATTACAGCTCTGATATTGGTGTTTTATCTTTTATCATATTTATTTATTTTTACATTTCTAGGTGATTTAAATCTCTATTCAATGGTATTATGACAACCATCTATTTAGTTCGTGTGTAAAGCCTCTCCAAAAGTATTTTCTGTGTAACTATGCATACCTTCCTATAATCTAGTACCCTGTCAAAGACATGATGGTTATATGATTTCATTAGTAATTGGCACAGAGTGGAGGTGATCGATGTATGCAACATTGGTTATTCTTTGTTTTAGGGAATACATCTTACATCATTTAGTAATGTGAGACCATACACTAGGCCTACTTCCACATTTATAGAGGATATACTGGTGGTATGAGGGCTTATCCCCCACCACTGCTGTGCTCATTATGATCAAATAAGTATCTATTTTCGCCTATTATTAATTATTGAACGTGGAATGGCTAATTTGCCCACTCGCCTTGACAAGTCCTCCGAACACTCCCATTTACTGCTTCGCTATTGGTGCAAAGTTTGTGCTGCTCGGAGCAGACGCACTTTAAGGTGACACCAAATTACCAAAATGGTCTTCGCACATTGTTTTAGCGATGCCCTCCACTGTTTAGCAGAAGCAAATTGGAGCCCTGTATGTATTCCTCAAAATCAAATCAAATCAAATCAAATTTTATTTGTCAAGTA
>NC_139653.1:5930454-5985454 GCF_951799395.1 Argentina silus | reverse complement strand
AAGCTTCTCTGCTCTGCCACAGTGTCATGTAGGGGATGGGAAGGATTGTCCATGAGGGCTAGGAGTTTGGTCCTCATCCTCCTATTGGCCACCTCCTCCACAGTGTCCAGGGTGACACAGAGGACAGAACCAACTTTCCTAATAAGCTTATTCAGCCTCTTGGTGTCACCTCCCTTGATGCTGCCCCCCCCCCCCCCCCCCCAGTATACCACCACGTACAGCACTGCGCTGGCCACCACTGACTGGTAGAACATGTTCAGCAGAGTCCTGCACACACCAAAGGACCTGAGCCTCCTCAGGAGATAAAGCCATCTCTGGCCCCTCTTGTACAGGACATCTGTGTTACCAGTCCAGTCCAGTTTATTGTCCAGGTGCACCCCCAGGTACTTGTAGCTCTGGAGCATCTCTATGTCCTCTCACTGGATGGAGACAGGAGACAGGGGGACCCTAGTCCTCCTAAAGTCCACCACCATCTCCTTTGTCTTGCTGATGTTGAGTAGCAGGTGGTTCTGCTCACACCAGTCAACAAAACTGTCCACCAGTCCTCTGTACTCGGTCTCCTGGCCTCCACTGACACATCCCACAATAGCAGAATCATCCGAGAACATCTGCAGATGGCAAGTATCTGTGTTGTGCCTGAAGTCCGAAGTATAGAAGGTAAGGAGGAAGGGAGCCAGAACTATCCCCTGGGGGGCGACAGTGCTGCTCACCACCCAGTCTGACACACATCCCTGCAGCCGTAAAAACTGTGGCCTGTTGGTCAGATAGTTCGTAATCCAGGAAACAATGGGGGAGTCCACCTGCATCCTCAGCAGCTTATCCGCAAGTAGTGAGGGCTGTATTGTTATGCAGAGACGACTGGTGGAACCAATGACGGCACAAGAGACAGAAGGTAACTGTTAGCCCAACGGGCGCATTTAATAAGAGGGGTAAGGGATGGTAGTAAATAGCTAGGGGAAAGGAGGAAAGTAACGTTAAAAAACAATACTCCCATAACCATTGTACAATGTTAATTTGGTTAGTTTTTGACTGTTCTATAACTGTGACACAATGAAAAATGCTCATGGGGAATGGGATGACAAAACAGCATTTGACTTTCCTCACCATTGCTCTTTCAACGATGATATTTGAAATGCATGTTATTCATCCGCCATCTTGATTTACAGCAGTAGTTTTAAAGATGAGGCAAAATTACACCACCTAATACATTTGGGAAATATGACTGACACAGATATCTTTCTCTCCCCCGTGTCTACTGGAAATAGCATTGTGACTGATTGATATTGTAATTCTTCCCCTGAAGTAACGTTTTATTGCGCATCATAAAGACAGGGCTTTACATCACTCTCCCTCTTTCTCTCTCACTCTCTATGGATCCTCAAAGTGCCGAGGACTGGTTAAAAGCTGTCAATCATTGATTTTTCCAACCTGACAGGAGAGTGATAGGTCCAGTGATTGAAGGAGTCAGGGTTTTGTCTGCCTCTCCAGCGCTGAGAGGATACCAGTGAGACATATCCTCGTCACACCTTCTAAACCATCCCATATTCCTGCTTCCCTCCCTTCCTCCCTCTCTTCCTCTCCCTTTTCTCCTACCTGTTTTCTCCTTTCTCTCTCTCTCTCTTTCTCTCTCTCTCTCTCTTTTTTTAACAAATGGGCATCAACAGGCCATGAAATAATCAATGCTGATGATCCATCTTGGAGCCTGTCGATATGTTAATGAGTGCGCCTCATCGTTATTGCTGGCGGGTCGTAAATCACTACCTCTTACCAGAATGTACGGCAGCTGGTACAGCAAACCCCCGGCCAGGAATAAAACACTGTCTTTTAACGATTAATGTCCAAACATTCTGCCGCCCCGCGCCTTGATTGTTTTCAGATGCCAAAAGAGTAGGACGGATTGTAAATCAATAAAACAATAAGACAAAGTGTTTTAATGAAAAGAGAGGTTGCGAGTAAATCATCGCCCGCTCTCCATTTAGCACTGCTTCCTGGGTAAGGAATAATTGGATACCTGGTACCCAGAAGTCATTTTTAAGGTTATAAATGCCTGTGTCGGCGAGTAGTGAGAAGCAGACTGGCTCGGAGCCGTAGATTTTTCAAGTGTGCTTTTTTCCACCCCCAAAGAGGCCCGTGCAAAGCTAAGTGAGGGTTTTGGTAGCCATGTATTTCCATTTTAGAAATGCAGATAGAACATATTTCTTTGTGATTAAAGTATAAGAAACCACGTAAGAAAATAAGCACGGTTTTGCTCCTGTGAGACTAATATAGGCCTACTAAGTAAATGAATGTAAATGAATATGACAATAAAGGAACTATGTTGTCGGATTGCGTTGTGGACGGATATTGACGACAAGTTTTTTCTGATGACAAGTGTTCATTCTGTATGTCTGTAGTTTACAGTATGCAGATTGGCCTTGTGGATACAGATCTTTGTCTGTGGCGCATAGAAGGGCATTCCTCCCTCATGGTTTGAGTAGGTAGATGCCTGCCTAGAGTGCACTCGATTGTTTAGTGTTCTTACAACAATTTAGATGTTGTTATGGTTATTGCAGCTTAATGCTGTAGTAAAAACTGAACATGACACCGGAGTGATTTATCATCTGCTTGTTTTCTTTATCTTGGATATTGGATTGTTTGTCAGACCATATCCTTTTGATTTACTGCAAAGTGCGTGGCTGCTAAAAAAAATTAACATGTTTTGTTTTATTTCTCCACAGGATGTATAATGGCTTTACATGTTGCAGTAGATAGACTATATACTTGTTTTTTGAGAGATGGACTGAGTTTAACCCAGGACAAAGGGAGAGCTGGAATGACAAAGTGTGTTTATGACATTTCAGGGCATGGGAGTTCTCCATGAGAGGATGATTTTGACGTTCCACAGGATGCATAGCCTGCATTGCACTTAAATTCACCAGGAGGCCCAATAACATAAGGGCATTTAGGTGACAGATCACTGCTCTTTGTTCATTTATTTTCTGATGTTCCTGAAGACTAAACACTCATAAACATGACTTGCCTGTGAAATTAAGATGGAGATATATCATTTTCTGAGACACATACACACACTGCTATTGAATGCACGCGCCCACGCCCGCGCACACACACACACACACACACACACACACACACACACACACACACACACAATGTTTTGCCTGGTTTTCCCCAATCAGCATTTAACCTTTAGATTTTTTTTTTGTGATTTTTTTTTTCTGTGTTGCTTGAGGATTGCTCTTAATACAAGCGCATTATCAGTCCAATGACCTTGTACACAGCCATTCAGCCCAGCCTCAAGATTACACTGTATCCTCATGTGTCTCTACAGGGCCTCTCAGAGCAGGGCTGGCTTTTATGTGCTACCCTTGGACATCCTGGTGATGATGAATCGTAAATCCGAGCGTTTATAGCAATGCTAGCAAATTGAATAATATCCACATCACTGCTCCCTCATACCTGGGTCCGCATTTTCAATATTGGGAGTTAACCAGCGAGGCACCTCAGTCTTAATAGTGTGACTCTATTCAATGTTTGGAGTGCAATGTCTTACTCTACTAGTGGAGTATGGATAAGGGTTGCCATTTTGTGTGTTTTCCTTTTTTATCTCTTTGTGTGTCAACTACTGTAGTGTGACACCACTGTATTGGAAAACACATCAATATTCACCATGGGGACAGGAATGCCTACTGGTATGGATCACGGCAGCCATCTTGTTTTTACATGTCCCATGAGTTGTAAATCCACTGTGGTCTCTGGACTCCACACACATTTCCTTTCATTGTGATGTTGTACAGCAATAAAACAGAGACATGTTTGCTCTGTGTTTATCCTACTCTGCACTCTCCCAAGTACAGCAGAGCAGAGCTGCATACTGGAATCCTCCTCTTGGTTTACAGAACATGATAGCTACTAAAAGCATTAGCAGCCCCAATATATTAACAGGAACTGAATTTACTTCACAGTCTGACAGCTCGAATTCCTGTGGGCTCCGTTGGGCCTAAATCATGTCTTGCGATAGTGCAGCTCAACGTTATTTTATTTTTTTACTCCCCTCAGTGCTAAGTATTATAATGATGAATCTGGTACTCTGGCTTATGCCAGCTCAAGGCGGACGTAACAGCAGTTGTTTATTTTTATTTTTTAAATAAATAGAGAATATCTCAATGGAGACAGATAGCAGAGAGGAGCCTGGGAAATAGCAAAGTATGACTTGTGGAAGTTGCCTTTCTAAATAGTTTTTGTTACTGAGACAAGGAACATTAACTCCAGACAAAGAAAGTAAATAATAGATCAGCCGGCTGCAATAAATGCCATGTGATGAAGAAACCAAATGGGGATTTTTAGATCTCATAACTGTCATGTGTCAATCTACTACATCTCTCTACCCCTCTATCCATTTATCCCTTTATCCATCTACCTGTCCATCCATGTCACATGTGCCACTGTATCCCCCCTAGTTTTTCTCCTTGTGTCTCTGTGGTTGTCTTCCCATTCAGAACAGATGGAGCTCGAGCATCACCTTATTATACTGAATTTATTACCTTACAACATGCCGTTTCATTAGACAGGGTTGCCAGTTAACACAGGCTTTAATAAGACATTTAGGGAGTAGGGTTTACAGTATCTGCTTAACACAGACCTTTATACATGGCAACCCATTCGGTATGTACAGTAATTGAATTAAATATTCAGGCCATTGTTGAATATAAGTACAGTAACTGCATTATATTCTTACTAATGTGAAAAGGAATACCTGTATTGAATTTTAAGGGAATCAGAACTGATTTGTGCTTTCCTCCAGTAGCAGCGTGTTGTTAACTACATTTGTTGTGAACAGGGATAATGTCTGTTCCGCTGCGGGATGTTGCATCGTGGCGAATCTCATCTCATCTCTGCGACGACAAAGAGCTGGGATTGTATCGTATCAACACCACTCGTATACAGGTCCCCTGTGGCAACACTCCACTCTCCTCATATCTGTGGGGTCATCGGCCTAATGATTTGCTAAAGCGCATTTTTAAATTGCAGATCATTTTGGCGGTATGATATTAATGAGCAGATATGCTTATTAGCATTTCCTGGGAATTGTTGTTGATGGGAACAATCTGGGAACAGTGAAAAATGATTTAACACACTCAGCAGGAGTTGTAGGATTTGCCCATTGTGGTGCGCTGCCATTAATTCTCATTGTATAGGCAAGTAGCTTGATCGCACACTGTCATGGCTGTTTATTGGAGGAATTAGTGGGATTTTTGTGCTGCAGTTGTTGTGGTGTTACACTAAATGCTAATTAGGCTCCACGATGATAATTAGAGTCTCTCGCTAGACAGACCAATTTAACTAGTCCCACACTAGGAGCATTAAGAAGATTAACACATACACACACACACACACACACACACACACACACACACACACACACACACACACACACACAAACACACTCACATTCACATATTCACACAAACATCTCACCTTGTAATTAGACTCCTGCTAACCACCAGCCAAGACTCTGGGTCAGAAAAAGTTTGCTCTTTTTTAATGTTAATCATTCCTTTGTCATTAGCGTTTGGACCACATGCGTGTATGAATTGTAATATGCACTTTTTTGGGCAACATGCCATTTATTGTATTACCACTGAAGAACTACAGGTCAGTCTTTCCCCCAGGAGCTAGCTAGTCCTCTAGTAACTTCATTTCAACATTGTGTGTACTGTATTTTCTGCTAGATGTCATTCTTGTGATTGGTGGACTATTAGAACGAAAACAAAACATTCTCATTCCTGAATATAATTGTTTCTCGTTCATCGTGTTAGTCATGTCACATACAGAGGAGCAATGTGGAGCATGCACATCAATCTGCAGCCATGCCTGTCTGCCTGTCGGGCCTGTGAACTGCATGGCAGCAGAGGTATGTCATCCCCTGCTTGGCCTGCACTTTAAACCAGACACTATGAGGAGGGTGGGGAGGGTACTCTACCTCACAGCATGTGCTTCTCAATCATCTACTGACACGCTGCTGGAGATGGTTAAAACACATAGCTGTCCAGCTGGACAGTGGATGGATGATCATTACATATTCGCTCAAGCCGAAGATGGCTTACTTTGATTCTGAGGAGTCCTCCTAAAATGAATTAACTCCTTGTAAGACCACACTGTCTGTCAGAATATCATTTCAATTAAATGTTTTTTTCACTGTACTGGAATCATGCATGTGATGAATATGATTACCGTAACCTGCATTAGCTTCACTATTCGGTTACAAAGAGATGTTGGCCCTCTCTGTGAAAAAGCTATTTACTTTACATAGCATGATTGCCTTGTAAACTGATGCCACTGCTTGGACTCAGCTCCATGATTTCAGCTTGGCAAATGGAGGCTGATAAGGGTCAGAAGAAAATGGTCGATGTCAAACTGGTCATTCATATTAGTCAAATATGCCATACTCAGAGAGACAAAGAGAGAGAGGTTGGAGATTGTTGTTGAACTAAGATGTAAATACATATATTATTGATATCGGAGTTTCCGGAGTGCTATTGTTGTCTCAGCACACATCTAGGCTTGGCTACAGCCTTGGGGCTTCTGCAGAACACTTTATCATGTTTTTAGCCCTCATGAATAATTAAAAACTTAAATTACTTGCCATGTACAAAATTCATATGCAGGGGGTTGGGGGGAGAGAGATACATGAAAATTAATTTTCTTTTCTCTGAGAGTGACGGGAAATCAATTAATCTTGATGTATTATTTCATGCAGGGCAGGGTACAAGAAGCAGGAGAGAGAATGGCTACAGCTGTTCTCATTGGAGGGGCCATACATTATAGTTGGCGGGTTTGACAGCTTCTGAAGGAAAAGGCTGAAGAATATCAGGCAGGTGAAGCAATTGTAAAACATCATTGGACGGTACAAACTGTATCCAGGGACTGTTATAAACCTCACAGTGGAGGGAAAATGTTATTGAATGTTTTTTATTTTTTTATCTCTGCCTTGTTCCTCCCCCGAAAAAAAACGCTTGCTCGCTTGTTGTCAATATTTATGATGTTCCCTCTTTGTAGAATATCTTGTCCGTGTGATTAACTAGTATGCTTGTGTTCGTCTCTCTGTCGTTTATGTTGTTGTGCCTCCCGTTGCCTGTTTTGGGGGGGAATTGAGATTTACCACCCGTCGGATAAATGTGTTCAGGTAATATAATACTTTAGATAGAGTGACAGAGCTATTTACTGGCTGCTTTAAAGTTGTAGACCGTGTCACAGTTTGCAACTTGTTGTCTGTGGCTCCCCTCTCTCTCCGGGCACTTCGGTTGTAAATAGAAAATTGTGCCGAGAAATATTACTTTTTCAGAGGGAGTCAAGTCCTATTTTAGCCACACAGTATAAGCATAATCAAACCAGAATCTCTCACCTGCAGGTGTGTGTATTCTGTTAACAGAAAAGAATCATGGCTGCAAGAGTTGCAGTGTGCTCTTTCTGCATCACTTTGTTACGCAGTATCTAACTACCTGCCTTGTATGAATTCTATTGACGTCATGGTAATTAATATACACTGACTTTTCCCAGCATGCTTTTCAAAATATTTGACTTTTATAAAACAAAATACAATCATATACAGAATTATACTGTAGTTGGGAACACTGCATACATACAATGTACACTATGTCCCTGTGCCATGGTGCTCTTTAATTATAGTTTATGGGAACTTTTCAGAAAGTGCTGTGCTCCCCAACTATTGGAAGTCAAACATGTCACCCACTTACTAAAAGATGAATGACCGAGCTGCCAGCCGCGGCTGCTGATGAGTGACAAGTGAGACGCGTTGTGTCACTTTTCAGCTACGTGTTTGTCAGAGGGGGTTTCAGTGGCCAAACAGTTGCTTCCTTTCACTCATACTGTACCAATAAGCAGTAAACAGGGCCGGGCTGGGAAAGAGGGAGAGGTGATGCCATGTCCTGTGTGTGTGTGTGTGTGTGTGTGTGTGTGTGTTTGTGCGTGCATGCCTCAGCAGTAGACCATATGGTCCTGTACATCAGAGAGAGAGAGAGAGGGAAGGAGGGAGGGAGGGGGAGAGGACGGAGGAGGAAAGAGAAGAGAGAAGAGAGAGAGAGAGAGAGAGAGAGAGAGAGAGAGAGAGAGAGAGAGAGAGTATGATTCTGTATTTTCTGTATTTATCCAACGAGTTGGCACTGTTCTCCACTCTGCCCAGGAGAGGCCCTGTGTTCCACTGTGCTATAAATTCCATTCCATTTATGAACAGATTTCACTGGTCAACAAGATTGGTAATCAACAATCAGTAAACATCTGTTACTATCTATTAATAACACCGCACTGCTGATTTACGGCTGGGTCGACGGCTGGCGTGTTCGCTCGAAAATGTATTTATATGCTTGACGAGGGGCAGATTGGAGCGGGCGTCGGACGCCATTTGTAAATGTGAGACAAATTAGAGAGCAGGAGACAACTAAATTAAAAAGCCAAATGACCAGGGCCAGATGGAGCTCAATATAACAAATGGAATAAGTTGTGGAGGTGCCAGTTGTACAGACGTTGGGGGGGGGGGGGGATTGATTTGGGTGAGCCATTGCCGAGCAGATAAAAAGGTTATATTCACACTTATGAGACAGAAACTAGGTCTCGATGCCCTCCAGTTTTATGTTACATCCATTCACACATATGGACAGTTCTGTCCACAACATCGTTTAAAAGCTGTTGATAAGAGTGTGAAGTAAACACAATTAGTGAGGTCTTGACATTGGGTTTATTCCTGTCAATGTATCGCTGGATAACTGGTGCTTTGTCCAAATTACTGAACACTTACCATAACCCATCATTGGATTTGACCCCCTGTAGTTTGTGACATAACAATATGAATGTCAATAATAAACATTTTCTGTCATTGGGTAGATTAAAGCATCGATGCAAGCTAAACAATATTAATAGTTGAGCCATGGTTTAGTTTTATGTGTTTATTATTACATGCAAGCATTTTGTCTTGATGAGCAACGCATTACTGTAAGTGGCTTAGGCCTCATTTCTCATTTCGACTTATTTTTCTATGAATACGTCCCATCTGCTCTTTAGGTTAAGAAGTATGAGCATACAGTATTTGTAGCTAGTCAATGGATATGCACCAGTCGGGCGGGGAGCACATTTGTTTGGGTTAAAGACTGCATGTTAGTGAAATAGATCATAAGCAATGCCATTACGATAATGGATTACAGCACTTCCCTTTTGGCCTAATATCTTATTTATGACCTTTTGGATCACTTTGGAAGAAAAGGAAAAGAAAACATACGATTTGTAGACACTGTTCTGCTCTATGGCCTTTTTATAAACACAGAACAGCCAGTATTTACTGAACGCAATTTATTCAGCAAGTTTGAGTGGAAGATTAGTTTTGGGTTGATGAAGTCTGGAGTTGGGAGGGAATGGTTATTACTCTGTAATGTAGAGCCTTTTAATTTCCACTGTAGCAGTCAGAGCTAATGTATGATTCTACATTATGTTTTTAGATTGCATAAAGTGGTCATCGCCATTTGTCTTACTCATTTAAAGCACCATTATTCAGATGCATTTGAAATTATGCATTAGGACTCTCGTTCCACTGCTGCTTTCAAGGTACTGAATAATTGTAGTATTCCCCATCAGAGACAATAACACATCTCTAATACTCTCCTGAAAGCCTCTCGCTGTGTGTAGCCTTTCCCTTTGACATGCATAAGCTGTTAACACATAATATGCAGCCATTTATTTCTTTGATCTTAGTCGTTTTTCGTCCCTTTTTCTTTTTCTGTTGAGGCATCGTTATGAGAATCCCCGATTTCATCACTCACCAGAAATCCATTTTTATTCTTTTTCCATGAGATTTTCTTTCTGGTTGCTTACCCCACTCTTTACCTATCCCCCAGATAAGAGAGGGAGGGGCTGACAGGGACTATTTGTTATGAGGATGAGACAGGGGCGACACACACTAGATTATAAAATGCAGAGACGTGCAGAGGTCAGATAAACAATTTGCCACCAAACTTGGCTACCCATAATGCTCTCTGGCCTGTCTGCTCAATATCAGGCGGTAGGAGGGAGGGGTGGAAGGAGGGAGAGTGAGGGAAGGAGAGAGGGACGGGGGGGGATATGGAGGGCGGGGGTGAGGAGTACAAAGGAACAGTGAGAACCCCCCCTGGCTGATGGCAGTCAGGTTTGCATTTTTTTCTCTCTCTCCCCCTCTCTGGGTTAATTCACAGGATGAAAAGCTGCTCTGTGCGATGTGTCATATATCAGAGACAGGGCATCAGTAATCTTTGCTCAAGGGCACAGATAACAGACAGATAGACATGTGAATGAGAAGGAAAAAAAGCAACTCATCCTTTTCTGCTACCACCACAGAGGAGATAAAGCAAGATTTATGACTCATCTCGGACCACATACCGGCCGCGCAGCCCATTTTTCACATGCTCCAAAAATTGGTGCTGGAAAGCAATCTGCTTGTCACTGTGTCCATCAGGTGCTTCAGCAGGAAATTGGGTCCTTCGGGCTTTTTACTCCGCAGTCAGCTATTTTCTTTATAGCAGCTTTGTTTTTAATGGTAACCATAAATATATGTAGGGTTATAAGTACCCTTATCACCCAAGGTGGTGTCTGTGGGATGTGGCCAGCTATCTGTTGGTGCCTGTGTTTGAACTGGGAGCCCCCTGTGATAGCAGGCAGGCTGGAATTAGGACTGCTTGGGGTTAGGGTTAGTGTTTGAATTGAGAGCAGGCAGGCCGGAATTAGGACAGCTTGGTTCTCCATGTGTTGATGGACAGTGATAAGATGCCATGAATACCCTCTTGTTCAGTTTGATTGACAGACATTCACCCTTTATACCATAAGAGGGAAGAACAAGTCTTTTATGGCTGCTGGAACAAAAGCAAATCAAATAATGAAAGCCGTTTTCTTCAAAATAGCTTTTTGGTCCCAAGTTAACATTTTGTCAATCACACCTTTAATGAAAGACAACTTCAGTATGGAGTGTACTCAATAATCATAACTCCAAAGTCATAAGCAGATGTTGTGGGCAGCCACAAAAGCCATTTTAGAATGCTAAATGAGATTCAGAGAACATCTCACCCCTGAGAGTTGGTGCGAGCCAGACAGGCCTGTTTGTATGCTCCATTCGATATGCCTGAGCCTAGACTCCAATGTGAGAGCATAGGCAAACTACGGCTTCATCTCTTTAAGTGTTAAATTTAGAAAAATGGGGGATAATTGTACATAAATACTGAGATAATATATGCTCTGGAATCTTTTTTGGCATCTCTAGTCATTCAATTCAACTCCCTTCACCCCGTCCCATTGAAAATGACACGCATTTATTTGAACAATTACTAAGTGCTCGAAATATTTAAAAATGATACAAACATGACATTGGAATTGTGTACATTTGGTTCCAATTATTGAGTATTGCCTTCACTTTGGAAGGTTCAGTTTTAGGGAGCGAAGCAAAGTGAACTTGGGCCCTGAATTTACATTCAAACATGCCCTACTGCATTGGCAGGTCAACATTGTATAGTCACTGTATAGTCACTGTAGGCTAAACCATTGGAAGTTAACCATGTCTAAAATGTGCCCATTTTTGCACATTAATTTATGATAGTAGCTAGCCTAATATGGCTACCACTATTGTATGTACATTAAACTACTCACCTCCTAACTCCCAAATAATTAATTCCCTTTAACTGTGCTTGAAGTAATGGTAACATTTTGTTTCCCTTATTCCTGTGTAGTAACTCTCCAATGACTGTAGTAACAACATTGAACATTGCACAGGTAGTCATTGCTTTAAAACGTCATTGTAATGGTGTTGAACAATATGTATTACTGTACTACACAAGTAGAATAAGAACTCCATTCGCCATGTAATTCCCTAGTAATTACTATAACAGCATGTTAATGCTATGTTGTTACTACAGTAATACAAGTGTAACTACACAGGTGTATGGACCACATTCATGTGCATAGTTACCTACCTCTACCAGGACTGGACTTCCTACCTCTCATGTTATTCCTGAGTGCCAGGCTGGAAGGCAGTATTACAGTGGGCCTGCTATGTGTGTGTGTGTGTGTGTGTGTGTGTGTGTGTGTGTGTGTGTGTGTGTGTGTGTGTGTGTGTGTGTGGTGTGTTGATAGCTCAGGGAGCTGCATGACTGTCTGTTATGTATCAGGTTGCACTTGGGGAAACATTTGAAGGCTCCTCTGGGTTTTCAGAGAGCTGCCATATTCCAGGGGACAGAGGGATCATCTTAAAGCAACAGGCTTGTTGACTTTGATATCCTATCTGATACCACCACTTCCACAGTTTACACTATACGGCTGCCAACTGGCCTGATGTTATAATATTAGCTTCAGTGTCCCCCTGTTTCCTTGTCTGTGTAGGTGAGGGATGTGTGTGTGTATGTGTGTATGTGTGTGTGTGTGTGTGTGTGTGTGTGTGTGTGTGTGTGTGTGTGTGTGTGTGTGTCTGCCTGCCAGCCTGCCTGCCTGCCTGCCTGTGATACTGTAGGTGAGGGAGAGGACATGTGTTGTCAGTCTGTCCTAGGTAAGGGAGGATGTCTGTCTTACGGCTGCTGTTCCCTCTCACGCCACACCAGCCAGTGTAAACGAGAGTTGGGGTCAAGGCGAGGGGGGAGGCTCCACAACAAGCAGATGTTCTGTGCTGGTAATTGCGAGACACAGGGAGGGGAGGCAAAGAGGACAGGCCGTGAGATGTAAAACATACACTTGTTGTTCTGCATGTCGTCTATCGCACCGCTTGTCTCTCATCGCCTCTCTAGCCCCGTCGTACCTGCTGTCGCTGTCAAGACTCCTTGCCAACAGTGACATCTGTTTCGAGGCGAGTGTGTCGGCTGCAATCTGAATGTCAATATCCCTCGCCCGCAGACCCGACAAAACGAACTAACGGAGGAGTGTTTGTCACTCAGTGACCAATCATCATTCAAATGAAAGGTTAGCACAGTGCAGCCTTCGACGGGGAGATGTCCGCCTTTAATCAGACGACGGGGGACGCATCTGTCACCACACAATGGTCGGGAGCCAATGAGAACAGAGATTGATCGGTTGCAAATCTTCTCCTCCCTCTCTCTAACTGTCAGAGCTGACCTGGTTGGGATTAAATATTACTTCAATGGGGGGCTGGGGCTGGGGCTGGGGCTGGGGCTGGGGCTGGGGCTGGGGCTGGGGCTGGAACTGGGCTGGGGCTGAGGCTGGGGTGAGGGCTGGGGTGAGGGCAGGGGTGAGGGCGGTGGCTGGAGCTGGGGCCGGGGCTGGGCCTGGGGTGAGGGGTACAAAGGTGGAGTTGGAGGCTGGGGGCGTGGTAGGAGGGAAGGGTGGACTTGGAGGGATAGGGGTGAAGGGTTGTAGGTTTGGGCCATAGGCCTCTGTTCCTACATAGTATTCTCTCTCTCTCTCTCTTTCTCTCTCTCTCTCTCTCTCTCTCTCTCCATCTGACCACTCTTGTCACCCCACTGAACAGGGTTCAAACCCAGTCTAGACTGCAGCAATACAGAACGAGTTTGCTCATCATCACACCATTAAGAGCTTAAGGGTATAATGATGGTTTTATCATGTCACCCATCACTGTCTCGCCCTCTAACTTCTAGACAATGAGATCTGCCACACTTAAACTGTGGTACAATATGGTACACCAGAACTATTCATGCAAGTAATTGTACTGTATGCTTAGCTCACTGCAAAGAAACAAGGTTTTGTTACAGCATACAATAGTAAGTTTGAGCAACAACATGGGATTGCCCCATAAATCGGTGAACCATTATCCTCTTTATGGTTCCCATGTTCCCTGTGTTTCTTGTCTGATCAGAGCTCCGCAACAGTTGTGTAAGTGTAGTCCCTGGAGTTAGGCCCTATCCAGGGGCCTGAACCTTAAGATTGCATCTACAGAGGGATTTGAAATGTTCAGAGCTGGAAAAGTAATTGCACAGCTAAGGTTAGTAATTTTGCGGTATTAAATTGCCTGTCAGGGCTAAATGAAGTAGTGCTTCTGCACTGCCAAAAGCCATAAGCGCCTGTGCTTAGGGTGGTGTAGCTTTACCCGTGTAAGGTAGTATTTTCCCCCACCATATCATTTTATCATTCAACTGAGTTGATGGTGTTGTTTTAGCAGATTTAACTCTCATTACGCCAACCTGGGCCAGTTCTGATTGATATCCCTATTACAGTACCCTCTCTCACAATAGAAATGATGCATGAATCACATTTATACTGTAAGACAAATGTTTCTCTCCTCTCTAAGGGAAAGAGAGACATTGTAGCTAGTTAAAGAGACCCTCATTAAGCTCTCGTTATTGGATAAGTGGCTCTCATTTTCTTTGGGAGATTCCAGGCCTGACTAACTGATCTTTATACCTCTCTGAAGATTACAACCCCTCGTCTTGCCCTGCCGTTAATTAGCTCTTTGCGAGGCGACTGACTCTTACATTTATTTTTAATGTCCGCACCCATGTCGTTGACCTTCAATTCCAACACCTGCTGACCCCGGCCCTAAATCTGTCAGGAGGGAGATATATACGGCCCCTCTGAGCTACTGTTGCCCGGCCACAGACCTGCCTGTCATGTCCAAGAGATGTTCTACATCTTGTTTCAGAGATATTCAGCCTGTAATGTTCTGTGACCTTTTCATTGAGAGAGAGGGAGGGGGAGGAGAAAGAAAGTGTGTGAGAGAGAGAGAGAAGGAGGGGGGGCAGGGAGAGAGAGAGAGAGAGAGAGAGAGAGAGAGAGAGAGAGAGGAGCTGTTTCATTCCTCCCCAAGGAATCTTGAGTTTCCTTTCTAGCTATTAATTTGAAAGCTATCATTTTCTTGAATTCATAGCTGAAAAGTGGCATTGATTTACAGGATGACTGATGCTAAGAGCCCTCCTATTGACATGGCCATTGACAGTTTTCAGTAAATTCTGCATCTAATTATCACCCCTAGCTAACTGATACACCTAAGCAGGCTGGGAGAGCTGGTCGATGGGGCAGAGGCATTGTTCTAGCAGGCCTGTATCGAGCCAGGTGTCACCACAGTGTGATTTAAGGCATCAGAAAGCGCATTTCTTTGTGTGTGGCATAATTAAACCTTGTACTGACTGGTCCCAGACTGGTTTAGAAATCAGAGAGAAGAAACAGTCTGTATTGTGAATGGGCATAATGTTGAGAGGGATTTTCCAACTTTTGGAGGCTCAATAGTTGTTTTTTTTGTAGTTTCTTTTGGATCAGGAATGGAGAAACTGTTTCTGCTATGCGCTGCCAGGCTTTACCGATGGTATCACAGGCAGATTGAGATAGATTGGAGGCTTGGTATTGACCCTCTACTGAAGTTCTTTGAAACATCTATTCTCTGGCTCCAATGTGAAGGGAGACATTGAATCTAAATCTACCCGGACAGGGACTATTAAGATAACCATAACCGCACTCTTGAATAAAGCATTTACCAATTCCAAAAGCATGTTATTATATAAATCATACAGGATGTATCTTTGGTTGACTTTAATATGTACTGTTTGGTGTCCAAAGGAAATGTTTAGTTCATATATAAAATTAATGAAACTATTTAAAAAAAGAAATTATCATGCAGTTTGACACTAGTAATTCCTCCAATGTAGACTAATTACCACCCTCTCTCAACAACAGCTCTAGAACCACTCATATTGTGACTAGCTCCCCCTGTGGCTCATCCTTGACATGACACGTCCATTTCGAGTCGACCTACAAAAGCACCGATAGGCCCTTTCCCCCGATAGGCCCTTTCCCCCAGTGACGTCTGAACCTGTCAAGAGTCGTGTTGGGTGCCAGGTCTTGACACCTGCTGGAAGGGGTGGGAGTGCGGGCAGGTGGGGGTAGGGGGCCAAGGTTTAGGTGGAGGAGAGGTGGTGGATTGGAGGTGGGGGAGAGGGGGGTGATGGTGGTAACCTGACCCTCCAATCCCCTGCCTTTTCCCACAGTGGCTCTGAACCACCACTCTGCGGCTCCAGTGGCTAACTAACGGCTCACTTGACCATGCTTACAGGAAGCCCATTGTTGCAAGGGACAGAATTCAGGGGGGAAGTGGTGTAATCCTGGCTCTGTCCTGGATCAGTCAGTTTGGATTTCACACAGACCCCCCTGATCAGGCCGGCGAGGCGCAGCCAAGGGCCCCGGAACACTGCATTCCCTAGGAGATGGGAAAACACCTCCTCCCTACCGGATCATGAAAGCAGGCTCAGGCATGCTCCTTGAGAACAGAGGAGTTGTGCCCATCCTAACATGGCACAAGAGCTGAACCATCCATGTATGGGAAAGAAAAGTTAATGTCCGCTCACTGTTTGCTCTATGTTTATAATATGTTGTATTATATGTCACTAGAAGGACCTCCAGAAGGAAATCCAAACCTACAACAGATCAAACTATATTTGTGAGCGCTGTGCCACGCTGCCTAGGTTCACCTGGTGAGGTGTAGCTTGGCAAATTACCCTATGACAAAATGGAGGCAATCTGTACGTATACCTCTGAGCACTTTTCATATCATACATGACATTGTGGGCTGTATGTGTTGTTTCATCTCGTTTCAGATTGTTTTCATTCTTCAAATGATCTGTGGGGAGAGTTATGATGCAGAAAATGTTTGCTTTGTTGTTGCTCTGGTACAGTACAGTAGGTGGGTTGGAAAAGGCAATAAAGTCACGTCCAATGTGAGCCATTTTGTCTTTCATCGAATTAGACAAACTCCAGCCCACACAAATGACATTGAAATAAATTGATGTAATGACAAGAATTCATGCTTCGCAACAGTGAGAGGTGAAAATCCACCCCTGTGATTTCTGGCTTTGCACTTGGCATGGCATGTAATGTGATCTCAGACGAGTCGAAAGGAAAACAAATTCTTTTTTTTCTCTCTCCTCCATTTGAACATACAAGCATAGTTTTGTAAGACGCTGGTAGTTATTTCTGGAGACAGAGGGAGAGGGCTGGCAAGGTTGGCTCTTCACTCTCCACCAATGCTATGGAGAGAAGATAATTGCTCCATGGCCAGAAGGCTTTGATTGGCTGGCTAGTTAACGATCTGAGCCGTGTGATGTTTGGCTCTCTGCGGACGTTGGGAGGTTGGCAGAGAGGAAGTGGGCGGACAGTTTCATGAAGTTTCTCCAGTACTCATTTTCACTCGACCTTCTGCTAGTGTTACAGTGGCATGTAAGGTCACAAGTGAGAAGTAAAAACACACATTCAAATTTGACCACAAGCATCCAATATGTACTGTAAACCATCCAGCACAGGAGTGGGATGATTGGACTTTCAGAGTGAAAGTGCTTAGAGGTCCTGTGTGCTCAGAGGTATCCATCTAGTCAATAGTTGCACAAAATAGTGTTTTAATTCAAAGAGAGCATCTCTCCTTTAACATCCACATACTGTATGTTTGTTTTAGTTGTGTGTCCAGGGTATGAACAATAACCTCAGTTTTTTGTTTACATCATATACTTGCAGTATGGTGGTTATGCATTTTAAAGGCATATGCAACTTAAACCAATGAGCTACTTTATTATTGTCAACAACATAATGTTCATGTTTCACAGACCCCTCTCAACTCTACCTGATCCTCTCCATCCCAGTAGATTGTTAAAGAAGAAGAGTGTGGTGTTTAGCTTATTGTCTTTCTAAACTAGCCATTCTTTCTCACATGGTTCATTGAAGAACTAATGGTAGCCAAAGTTTTTGTTCCAATTGGCAACAAGACACAGTTGAAAAATGCACATAATTGACCATGTACAGTTCTACCATCATTTGATGTTCCAGGCGGAAGCTTATCAGACAGAAACAAGAAAGGCCCTATGGTAGTGCACTTACAGAAGCCTTCATTGATGGCCATAATACCTCCTCTGGTATCTGAAGAGGTGCTGTGGGCTGTTGCAAGGTGTTTTCCAGTGTTCACAGCCTCCCTCCTGGGATTCAGCTCTTTGAGAAGAGGAACGACCTTCCAAACACCCCAGGGGGCCTTACTGGATGCATGCTTGAGGATGGAGAATGGGCCTTTTATAGATAACACACGCACGCACGCACGCACGCACGCACGCACGCACACACACACACACACACACACACACACACGCATATGTACGCACGCACACACACACACAATCTATAGTTGAAGAATTGGATGAAACACTGAAGGATAGAGCAAGGACTGGATGGGTTAAGAATAAGTGCATACATTTATTCCCCAGTACAACTTCAGACGGTTACAACTACGGACATAATAAAGCGGAATCTACAGACTAGTGGTCACAGGACCAAGTAACACAAGTTAACATTACGTTATATCTGACTCCAAAAGATATTTTATGATTAATAATGATTGATAATGATTTGCTCATCATATTGGATCCAAGATTCCATTAAGATTCAATATGCTATTACCATGCTTTCAAGTTAGAATAAATCGTGAAGAGTTTCCACATGGTCCAATACCTGATGTGATGACTCAGTCTACGTGTTGCTAACGATGCATGTTGTGCTGTTTTAACAGAACCTTTATCGAGCGCACAACATCACATTCATGCACATAGCAAGAATGAGAATAGAGTATCCACAAATTAACCAATTCAGTAGTTTCAAATTAACACATAAAATAAACAAACTGTAGTAAACAAATGGAAATTTAGCCATACGTTTAACGCTATGTGTGTCAAGGACAACACAGGAGACCGGTGCGCATAGGCATAACACGAGAAACTGTATTCAGACCCCTTCACTTTTTCCACATTTTGTTGTGTTATAGACTCAGTTTAAAATGGATTACATTTATTTTTTGCCATCAATCCACACACAATACCCCATAATGACAAAGCAAAAACATGTTTTTAGAAATGTTTGCAAATCTATTAAAATTGAAACACAGAAATACCTCATGTACATAAGTATTCAGACCCTTTGCTATGACACTTTTAAAATTAGCTCAGATGCAACAATGTCTTCAATAAGTCACTCAACAAGTTGAATTGAGTCCATCTGAGTGCAAAGATAATAGTTCATGTGATTTCTGAAGTAATATCTTTTGTTTTTATAGTCTCTGGTTTGCATAGGAATCAATTACACAGTGTGTGGATTAACTATTCTTCACACGAGAGATGGTGCGGAAACTGCATTGCATGTGCTGGATTTGCACTAAACTTAATGCTTTGTAGTAAAACCAAATAAATACATTTCCAGCCACTTTCTTTGCTCTATCACTTGAATTCATTGTTGCAAACAGAATTATGGATGTGAGGTAGATTATTTTGCATTAAAGGATTATTTTTGCCACTTGGTTATAGACCAATTTTGTAGTGACTGAGATGATGTTATCCCATGGACTGTGCTTTTTCCTTTCCACTATTCAACTTTGTAGATTTGTGTAAGTCTTCCCAGGCATCAGGGTAGCATTCCCGAGCAGTTTTGTTCCTCTCCATTTGCTCAGTTTGTAATGACAACCTGATCCACACAGTGTGTAATTGATTCCTATGCAAACCAGAGACCCTATTAAAAACTAAGATATTAATTATTAAGATATTAGTCATTATGGGTTACTGTGTGTGGATCGATGGCAAAACATTTTTTTTTAATCCATGTTGTTGAGTCTATAACACAACAACAACATGTAGAAAAAGTGAAGGGGTCTGAATACTTTCCGAAGCCACTGTACATTACAATAGCAAAAGGAAATGACTACAGGTGCAATATCCTCAGGACGTCCACCAGGCATGCTCATTCAAATAAATTGTGAGCGCTAAATAGGTGTTCCGGGCTGAGAGAGGAGGGGCATTGATCACCATTCACAATGGAAGATCTGTCGATCACTGTCTTTGTACCAGCCACATTTAAACACATTTAAATCACATGGCTGGTGCCACAAAATCTGTCTACAAAGTGTTATTGTATCCCTATCTGGCATGGCTGAGCAGTGTCATGTTGTAAAGGCCTCTCTCTCCCCTCTATTCTGTTCCATCTGTAAAGAAAGTAGTTGTGGGGGTTTGGAGGGTGGTGGTGGTGGGTGGGGGGGGTTCGCTGAGATGATTGTGATGCCAGGGTTCTCTCTCAAACAAACACTGCCGGGGTTGAAGAGACGATTGTTTCTTCCTTCTCTCCGGAGCCTTCCACTTCGCTGCAAGTTTACATGACCCCTCAACTCCTCTCCACAAAAAGCTGCTGGGTCTGGTTCAACGGCTCCTGTTTGGGCGGATAAGGCAGCATTGTTGTCCGGGTCGCACTAGTGGGATGCTAAGTTCAGCAGCCTAGATAAATAGGCCTCTCTATTACTAGCTTGGCCTCAGTGTCTCTCGCCAGGGATCATGTGAAACACATCAGGGCCTCAACTTCATTTGGAAGTGGGGGCGTGCTGAAATTTGTTATTCGTTTGTCAGGCAGACAAGAGCAGGACACCTATTTGTGGATGTTTTAAGATATTTAGTGTTGTTTTTTAAACCACAAAATATCACTACCAAGTCTAGGAAAAATAAGAGATTATAATATAAAAAATACTGGAGGTATAAGGTGTAATAAACTGCATTCCATCTTGCCTCTTTAGCCACCTTTTTTGTCTGTCGGCATTTTGTCGTCATTTTACTGTGATGTAGACTTGTTTACTCATTCGCTCAACTCACTTTTCACTCCCACTTAGGCTTGACGCAGTTTGTGAATCTAAGATACTTCACAGTGTTAGTGGGGGGGTGTTGGATGTGTCCATCAATGCATGCCTTGTTCAAGAGAGACAAGGCATTGGATTTATGAAGGAGACAAATGAACTTCATTTCAAACACACATCATACCATGGTGTGTCAGAAACGGAGACAAGTGATGTACATATGACAGCCGTCACACTCATGACAGTCTAGTCTAGTCACAAACAAACATGTACTGTAGGACGTGTGTGTGTGTGTGTGTGTGTGTGTGTGTGTGTACATGTGTACGCGTGTGCGTGTGACTGAAACTCACCATACGACATAACTTTTCAGTTAAGAGTAGCCTGCCATCAGCACTTTGTGTAGGATCATAATACGCGTGGCACTTTAACTACACCTTGTGATTTATCTTGGCTTGAGACATATTTTCGGTCTGAGCCCACAGTGAAATATATACTTGTGTAAATGCTACGGCTTTGAGTTGAAATAAACAAACCTCTAATGCCCTATCAATGCCCTTCCTGTTGGAGACAGAACAACTCCTTTCACTTACCAAAAGAAACATATATCATTAGATAAATGCTCCCTAGAAATAGGAAACCAGGGACAAGCTTAACCACTTCTAAGCCCTGCTACCGCCCTAGACTTGTGTTTATGATAAAGGGTAATGAATGGAAAGTGGACTTTTATCAGTGAAAGATGGGATAATGGTTGGCTTGAATGATGCTTTTTTATCACAATCACGGCCTATTTCCGAACATATCGTTCCGTTTTCTTTGAGTCTATTGTGAACATTGGTTGGGTGATGGTTGCTCTAGCACAGTACTGTGTGTGTGTGTCCTGCTTAGGCCCAGCCAGTAGTATTGCTTGGCAGGCAAATCATCTGTACAGTTTTACGCTTTTGAGTAGCATACATTCAACTATTCAGGTGAGTTTTATACAAACTAGACATGGCCTCATCCCTAGCTGAGGGGGTACAGTGCCTTCGGAAAGGATTCAGACCCCTTCACTTTTCCCACATTTTGTTGTGTTATAGACTCAATTTAAAATGAATTAAATTAAAATAATTTGCCATTAATCCACACACAATACCCCAGAATGACAAAGCGAAACCAAGTTTTTTTAAATTTCTGTAAATGTATTAAAATTCAACTACAGAAATACCTCATGTACATAAGTATTCAGACCCTTTACTATGACACTCTTAAAATTAGCTAAAATGCAAAAATGTCATCAACAGATTACTTAATAAGTTGAGTTCAGTCCATCTTAATGCAAGGATAATAGTTCTTGTAATTTTGAAATTAATATCTTTGTTTTTATAGGGTCTCTGATTTGCATAGGAATCAATTACACACTGTAGATTAGGATGTCACGACCAACTCAGCAAATTTCATAAATTTCTCCTGACAAACTCCCCAGTCCCTGCCAGTGACAAACATACACATAACTTTCTTCACACGAGAGATGGTGCGGAAACTGCATTGCATGTGCTGGATTTGCACCAAACTTAATGCTTTGTAGTAAAACCAAATAAACACAAACCAAATAACACATTTCCAGCCACTTTCTTTGCTGTATCACTTGAATTCATTGTTGCAAACACCATTATGGATATAAGGTAGACCAATTTTGGAGAGTGACTGAGATGTTGTCCCATCGACTGTGCTTTTTCCTCTCCACCATTCAACTTTGTAGATTTTTGTAAGTCTCCCCAGGCCTCAGGGTTGCATTCCTGAGCAGTTTTGTTCCTTTCCATTTGCTCAGTTTGTAATGGCAAACTGATCCACACAGTGTGTAACTGATTCCTATGCAAATCAGAGACTCTATAAAACCAAAGATGTTAATTCCAACATTACATGAGCTATCATCCTTGCATTAAGATGGACTCAATTCAACTTACTGAGTGACATTTTTGCATTTTAGGGTTAGTGTGAGTGAGTGAGTGTCACAGCAAAGGGTTTGAATACTTATGTACGTAGGGTATTTCTGTATTTCAAATTTACTAAATTTAATGAAATTTCTAAAAATTTGTTTTCACTTCGTCATTTTAGGGGTATTGTGTGTGGATTGATGGCAAATTATTTTAATTTATTCAATTTTAAATTGAGTCTATAATACAATAAAATGTGGAAAAAGTGAAGGGGTCTGAATACATTCTGAAGGCACTGTATGTGTGTCACGGGCCAGTCAAGCAGCCTACCCTGCGGTCCTATCACAGCCCCTTGTCTGCTTCATCACCACTCCATCTTGTCTCCCTGCCTGTCTCTGTCTCTTAGTCCAGCCCCGTGTTCCTCCAGTCTGTGATTGGACGTGACAGTGAGTTGATTCAAATAAGGCTGCTCAGTGGGCATGGGCAGTCCTCCGCCTGATTGGATCACAGAGAGGAGAGAGTTTTCTCTAATGGGCAGACAAATGAACGTCTAGGCCCAGGCTTTTCTGCAATGATCAATCCATACGTGAGCCCCAGTAGAGACTAGAACTTCAGCTCTTTAGCTCGAGACTTTAGCTCAAGAGTGGGCTACAACAGTGGATGTCTCTAGATGCTAGTATATTGGTAACTAACTTGGATTTATTTCTTATATGTGTTATTAATGGAGAAAACAATAATGAGAGGTTACTACTGATCAATAGCCTATACAAACACAGAGCACCTCTGTTTGGAAGATTCATATATTAGACTTACATTGGAAGAGAAAGCACAGACTTTTCAGTTTTGGTGATTTATTTTGCTTTAACTTTTACTGACATCCCAGAAAAAGTGGAGTTCTTGCTCAGATTGAATATTAACACCTTTGTTATGGTGTCTTTATATGGCACCTGTTTTTCATTATGCTCTGTTTGATGTTAGGATTTGTTGAAGTGCATTCAAGTCAATCTTTATCTGTTTGCTGTGAAAAGACTTTGATCAATGAAAATAGCTTTCCACTGTTGGCTGTATTGGACACTGTTTTAGGCACCACTTGGGCAATGTTATGGTCCTTTATGAGAACCCAGAGACCCAATCAATAAGGCATTGGAATAAGAAGATGAAATTCCTTTTTTCGATGATTACAAGTTCTATGGCTGAACTTTTTTCTCCCCCCAGATTTAAAAACTTTTTCTTTTGAGGCTTCCAAGTAATTCTCTAAAAAAATGGCAAAACAACCATCTCAAATATTCTTTTCACCCTCTTCTGCTTCAAGCCCATTAAAATTCCTCAGAGGTTTTTACATATCACCACATCAAATACACATAAATTATGAATGTCTCATACAGCAGTCTTGCACTTGTAGCCCCCGGGTTCCGTAAAAAAAAAACTGATTTGGTGTCTTGGAACTTTGTTCTTACACAGGCCAGAGAAAATTGGAGTAATGCGCTTTCATTGTGATTCATCATTCACAACTCAAAATGCAAAAACGGTGCACTAATAAACATCTCCACCTTCATGTATTACTTTGAGATTGTGTTTGTTGTTCAGTTAATGAATTTACTACTGCAACTGGTTTAATATTCAAGCTGAGAAGTGAGTTTGTCATAAAACCATCTGCATTACAGATCTAAATACTTAGTGGGGACGACTTGTGCTTCCTACAGAGATCACACGGCTTTAATTCAAGACGGTTTGTTTCATTGGCTGAAAAGGGTTTAGCAAGGGTCAGCTGAGTACACATTTAGTGGTTATTTTTGTAACAGTAATCACTTTCAGCATCAGCACATTAAGCAAAGCAAGACCTCTAATTGGACCAGATGCATTTGGGAAGTCTTACTACCCAGTGTGTCTGCTCTCTGTGTTCCTCTAGTGTGTCTGCTCTCTGTGTTCCTCTAGTGTGTCTGCTCTCTGTGTTCCTCTAGTGTGTCTGCTCTCTGTGTTCCTCTAGTGTGTCTGCTCTCTGTGTTCCTCTAGTGTGTCTGCTCTCTGTGTTCCTCTAGTGTGTCTGCTCTCTGTGTTCCTCTAGTGTGTCTGCTCTCTGTGTTCCTCTAGTGTGTCTGCTCTCTGTGTTCCTCTAGTGCAGGGGTGGCCAACACGCGGCTCGCGAGCCGCATGCGGCTCTTTGCTCATTAATGTGCGGCTCTTCTTTTTAAAAATGATTTTCTATTTAAAAACATAAATAATAATAAAATTAAAATAAAAAATGGAATACACATTACATCTTACATTAACTTGTATTTGTCATATTTTTACTCATTTTAATTTGGGAGTTATACGTTTAAATCTGCATCCTACTGCCGAATGTGTGAATTAGTTGAGTAACGTTAACTTATTGCTGTAGCAGCGGAACCAATCCACTGAACTAGCGAACCAATCACATACCTTGAAATTGAAAAAAAAAAGTGCTTCAGCGCGGGTTCATGATTTTGCTGGTGAGGTCTTTGCATGACATGTCTGAATTGTTTGGCTAGTAATCATCGTTCAAAATGGCAGGAAAAAGTGAAACCAAACGAAAATATGAAGAAGAACACCGAACGTTTTTAGAGGATTGGGAGAGTTTGTATTTTTGTGTTGAACGCAATGGAAAACCCTTCTGTCTAATATGCCAGACATCATTAGCCAATTTCAAGGCGTCAAATCTAAAACGCCATTTCACCTCACTGCATGCTGCCGTAGACCAGGAATTCCCAAAAGGTACAGCACTCCGCACGCAAAAGCTGAACATGTTGAAAGGTCAGTCCGAAAAACAAACGCAGTTGTTTCGCAAATTCGCCAAACACGCTGATATCGTTACAATGGCCAGCTATCAGGTCGCGTGGAACATTGCCCGTGCGAAAAAGCCATATAACGAAGGAGAGTTTGTAAAGAAATGCATCGGCGAAGTTGTTGCAATCTTATCCCCAGAAAATGAAAATATGAAAAAAATGGTTTCAGACATACAACTCTCTCGCCACACAGTTTTTTTTACATTTATAGGGGGGGGGGGGGAAACATTATAATTATGAAAAAGTTATTTAATTGAAAGGTGTGTGTGCGCGTGCGTGCGTGCGTACGCACTATGTGGCTCTTTGCAGTAGCCATGGCAATTTTTTTGGCTCATAGTCTCTGACTGGTTGGCCACCCCTGCTCTAGTGTGTCTGCTCTCTGTGTTCCTCTAGTGTGTCTGCTCTCTGTGTTCCTCTAGTGTGGGAATGGTATAGTATGAGTGTGCGTAGAGAGAGGGGGTTGTCTACTCTTGAACTATGAAATGAACCAGCTCTCTTACTCTATTACTTTATGAGAGAGAGAGAGCTCAAATCACACTGGGACACATTTTTTGGAAGACATGTACTGTACTCTAGAGTGTGTTATTTCAGGTTTCTTCGATGGCTCTGTTTGGCAACACGTTAAGATGATGGCACACAGCACATGGTTCCAACCCATACTGTAGGAACCATTCTGTGGAGTATTCCACATTGTTAAAGTTGCTAACTTTTTAAAATTCAAGCTTTCTAATGGTTGTAATGACTATGCTTAATCGGTAACGATCAGGGAATGAGATAATAAATAAATATTTAATTTAAACTGCACTTTCTAAAATCAAATGTTGAGGGGCAACACAGTTTTGTTTACAATTGGCCAGGTGTGTTCTAGGGTAGTAGACTGACTGATTCTTGCCTTTCTGTCTCTGGTAGCTGCGTCTTTAAATCATGCGCACCTGCAGAAACACAACAGCTGATGTCCGACGCTGCAGCTTGATTTCGGGGGGTTATATATTATTAGGGAGGATGTTGTTGTTTGGAACTTCAAACTGAATTTCGCCTCAGTGGCCAGAGATGGCAGATTTCCAACAGACTTACACACAGCTCCTTTAAAACCACATTTCACAGAGAGACTAGTTCCACAGTTCCTCTCTAGTTCAGATGCCTTGATATAATGTTCTATGTTGTTTATCTGACAAAACAACAATCCACTGCAATCCCACCATCCTACTCTATGTATCGGAAAATTTGATCACAATACTGTACAAACTAAAACCCAGCTGGACCCAGAGTTCCTATTGATGATGGGCATAGAAGCGCTGGCGTTATCTCATTGCCATCAACATGCCCAGTGCTTGGGCCCTGTCCACGGAAAAAGAAAGTCACAGTCACAGCAATTGTGTTCTTTGTTTACCTTCTCTTGCCCTCTCCACATGTTAGCCCAGACGGAACACTGCTAGCTAGTAAGATGTGTGGTGTGTTGTTGTTGTTGTTGTTGTTGTTGTTGTTGTTGTTGTAATAAATGACCACAGAAGCAGCTATTAGAACAATGAAGTCAGTTGACCTGCTCCCATGACTTGGGGGGTTTTGGGTGGGGTTGGACAAGACAGGGGTGTTGGAGCAGGAGGGGAGGGGTGTAACGGGTGTTAGGGAGGCAACAATAAATAGCTGGTGTGCGTTTATGCTTGTCAAGAGTTTTACCTCAGGGCTGGGCATCATGCTGTGTCTGTTTTGCCTTTCCAAGATATGATTTATCCTCGGCTAGTCCAGCTGAGGTGCCCCAGCTGTTTGCACGATGGATAGTGGCTCATGTTAAATACGCTTAGCTCGCTGACAGCATCCATCTCCACACTGGTACAGAATAGCTACAGGACCCAATGTCTTATCCTGACCCCCCTGAACATGAGGGAACAAAGGCCTATGTATCTAGTCCTAGACCCTGTCCCCTGTAAGTCTCCACAGGATGGCTCCCAATCAGAGAATCAGCTTATACTAGACACAAGGAGGACAGTGAAGTTCATACTGTTGACTGGAGAGATTGGTGAAGCAATGGTAGTACAATGGTAGTACAATGGTAGTACAATGGTAGTACAATGTTAGTACAATGGTCATCAAGGATACCGAATCTTGTTCCGAGGAATATTCTTCTTCTTCTTAGTTTACTGTTACAAGAGAAACATACTGTACATAAAACAACCCAACTCTGTGAAACTGAGAGCTTGATTTACAATGTTACCTCAAAGTGATCATTCCTTTAGCATAATTGTTCTTTTAGCTTTGTCACAATGTCATGTCTCCTTTCATGCCTCGAGACTGACACGTAATGTACCCTGTAATTATGGGCTGTTCAGATCCATCATTCTCAGCTGAGCCACAACCACACAGTCCTGTTGTTCTCTTTTACTGAGTATGTCGTGACCCCGGAATCCCTTTGCAGCCCTTTGCAGTTATATGACCTTATTTATAACTTATTTACTATTCTCCCAAATCTCCCTGGAGTTTCACTCAACTTGGCTTCCCAGGCTTTTAGTGAGAAGCAGACAGCAGGCCCTGGTGACTGACTCACGTCTGTTACAGCCCCCCCCCCCCACACACACACACACACACACACATACACACACACACACACACACACACACACACACACACACACACACACACACACACACACACACATACATACACCCCAAACCCCTCTAACCTCCTTACCAGCTGCACATCAAAAGGAATATGATTTATTAGGGGCGCAGCTCCCCAGGATTTGGTACGACCATCGACTTGTTTATCCAACATAATCCTGGTCCCATATCCATATACGCCCCTTTCATGTCGGTCGGCAGGGATGCGTTGTTCGCTGAGTGTCAAGGTTGAGGTCCGTGTAGATGTCTGCTCCATAGATAATGTCTATCATTAAGTCTTTGAGTTCTGGCCGCTGCTTTGACACGGTTCGGTTCTGGAACCCTAACCCTTCAAGGCATGACATAATAAATGTCTTTTAGTGGTGCTGTGGTTTGTTTGGGGGCATTTTGGATGGGTGGGAGCAGGGCGGGGGGGTAGGGTGTATGGGGTGGGGGGGTAGGGTGGGTGGGGGGGTCGGGGGGGTAAGGCAGATGGGGTGGGGGAGTAGAACGGATGGGGTGGAGGAGTAGGGCGTGTTGGGTGGGGGGGTGGGGGGGTAAGGCGGATGGGATGGGGTGAGGGGTTGGGCGGGTGGGGTGGGGGGGTCGGGTGGGTTGCAGTTCAGAGCAGGCTGTTCCTTTGAAGCTGCCCATCCCTTAGCCCTTTGCGAACCCCTCTGAGTCCTGTTTCTTCCTCCATTCTGTATCTCCCAGATGGAAAACATGTGGCGGGGTTGTCATGTGTTAACGTACGGTAGAGAGAGAGTGAAACAGGCAAGTGGATGTCTCATCAGGAACACTCATTCAGGATGATGAATGTGGCCAAATACACATTTGTCCGTAAAAAAACTTGCCGAGTGGATCAGCATCATTAGGCATGAGGAATAGGTGGAGCCCGCAGAGAAGTGAGTGCAGCAAACAGATGTTGCAGATTTCCACCGGCATCTTTCATCCAGAGTACTATCATTAATAAAGTTGAAGGTGATCCCCTTCGCGTTTCTATTTAATAAGACCAAATAAAGCACGGGACGCTCTGGAAATTGCTGAATAAACTGAATCCCGCACGGCTTCTTAAGCAATGGGCCTAAGGTGCTGTGTCTGTTTTTGAAATAAGACTTGGCAATGAGACAGTAAAGCATGGATATCAGATTGGAGATGTGTTCTCTGTATTAGTCAGAGTATGGCTATGCTGTCCTCAGAGGGCCTGGTTTCATCATAGGATCATGGAGGCCTCCACCATCATAAGCCTGCAGCTATTTGAATGTCTCGCTGGATGCATTATGTTATGAGTATTAAGTGCCCAGGTGGCACAAAGTCATCTGTTTGCACTTCCATTTTAGTGGGGTATGAAATAACGCATATAGTACGTGTACTATTTACAAAGAAATTGTTTGGTGAATGTAGTGCTGTACTGTATGTTGTTAATATTAATGCTACATACATTTGCAGCTCACTACACAATGACATCTGAAGAGTACATGGTGGATGTGAGGTGGATAATGTGATGCAAATATACCTGACAACCAGATGTACTGTAGCTAGCATTTGACAGTATTTTGCAAGGCGTAATGTGAGTCGTATCTGTCCTTTGTATTTGTCAGGGGTTTGTTGAGTGACTGCAGCTCTGGGTGTGGGTGCGCCAGGTGAGCTAGCCTCATGTTAAAGCACTCTGGCCCTGTTGTAGAAGCCTCTATCTCAGTCAGAGCTGTCTCATCTTATAAACAGGCCAAGACAGAGAGACTTTACTATGAATAATGCTGCAGCCCCCTTGAATCCCAACACCTATAAATCTTAATAGAGGTTCGGAGATTCCAACGGGCGGCCCGCATCTCTCTCCCTCCCAGCCCCGCTCCATTCCGTATCCCATGCGGTGGCTCCAATTTTCTCTCCCCCCCCTCGAGTAGAATCGCTCCGACTTGAATTTGCCTGCGCCACAATTTACCTACGGACAGGATTACATGCATATAACCCATGCAAATCAATAAAAACATGTCAGGAACACTTAGCTTCCCGTGCTTTGCTAAATGCAATTTATCACACAGGGAATCAGGGATGGAGACTCGGGTAACAAATAGAGTCTGATCATTTGCATTGGACCTGTTGTCAAACAGCTTGAAGACTGCATTTTCATTTTCTGTACAGTAAATTGTACTGGGCTGTATGTAAGATCTGAAGGGACTAGTGGAGTGTCTGATGATTATATTTGGCTAGGGGAACCTGCGCATTATGAAGTATACAGCATGCTACTTTACTTTCCACTTCAAATGGTATTCATACATTGACATTCATTGTATAGTGACATTAGGGTCTGTTGAGGCAATATTTTCATGCGAGGAAAAATCACTGTATTTTGTTGGTTGCACACTTTGATTTTTTGTCTTCTATGTCCTCTTATAAATCATGTATTGGAATAAAAGCTTATTGGTATGCTATGCTATTCTCACTTTGACTCCAGTAAGAGTGTCATGGAATTTCAGTACATTGAGGAGATGATTGACGACCACGTTTGTCTACATAGTGAAATAACACCATACAAAGCTCACACTACCACTGTTAATAGCAGTATTTTAAGGAAGGGTATTGAATCCATTTTGGAATGCCATCGGGTTTCTTTCCCATCCTGTTTTTCTGGCTGCCTTGGTCACAAAAGATTGATTGAACTCATAAACGGCAGTCATGTTTGCAGTACCCCTGTTTTAAATTGGTGGGTCTTGTGAACATTAGCAATGTCAGTCACTCTGCCAGCGATGAGTGGTTTTTACATTACACTTTATTTTCCCCTCAATATTATTTGACATCAGGGACAAGTTACCCTGCATAAGATTTGTTATGTAGCTTTGAAGATATTGTTTCTCTTTCTATGTGTTTAAAAGACTACGCTTGCTGTGCAGATCCTTTAATGTTCTTGGCTTTGACACTGAAAGAAAAAACGGAAATGCCAGCAGCTACCCAAATTGTGGCTTCATTGTCGGCAAAATGGTCCCATCATGTATTCCTACAGTGTGGAACAGAGAAACAAATGAAACCTTCCATTTAAAATAAACACATCATCATATACTTGTTTCAAAAGAGATGATATGGCTGTATATACTGTATAGCTCTGATATGTATACGGTTTTCAAACCTACAGTATAGCAAGAGATAGAAAAGAGAGATTAAGAACCAGACCCCAACATGAGAAACAAGTGTGTGAAACAAACATTTACATTCAAATCATTAACTGATATCAGTGAGAGATTCAGGTTAGATAGTCTCCCCATATCACTATACAATTTGGCCCTCAGTTATTAAGCATGCTGTGCATCACTTTACCCAGGGTCTGGCTTCTGATTTGCAATCATGAACACTTTTATTGACACAGTGAGAGACGTCCCTCTTTGATATGTCCATCTTTGCCCCTAGGCTGAGGGGTGATCAACATGAAACTGATGCTCCAAATTAAGGCTGCTTTGGACTCGTCATTGATAATTTGGAAATGTTTCACCTTTGAAGTGAAGTCAGCGCTTGATCAGGAGCTGTCTGTCTGTACGAAGAAGACCGTGTGTTCCATACAACTCTATACACACTTACATGTCCAGAAAATACCGACCAGGCATCATGTCTAAGCTGCAAACATAAGCTTTGATTAACTTCAAGTCTATGCAATAACATGACGGATAGATCAATGAAAAACCTAGTCAGTCTCGTTCATCGTCAGCAATGTAATCTGATATCTGTTTTAGATGGATTTACTGTAGGAAGGATATAAGTTTTATCTTTTGGCTGACTCACATTGGTACCACACAGGTAGTCCCGTGGAGCTTTAGATTAACCTGCTGATTGGCAGAGGTGAACTCAGTGTTCTTAATGGGCCAGCTTCTCTTTTATATAGCCTTATTCAAAACGTCTTTAAAAATGTTTTGCCGTGTCAGTCACTCACACTCACAGTCACAGTCACAGTCACAGTCACACGCACGCACGCACGCACGCACGCACGCACGCACGCACGCACGCACGCACACACACACACACACACACACACACACACACACACACACACACACACACACACCACACACATTTACTGTACCTTGCCAATGACATGTACATGCCCTAAATTCCTGTCATAGATGTGTCATTGTCATTATTCAAATTAAATCACCTGCACTTCATACAGTATGTGCACATGTAAACATGCTTGCCAAAGACCTTAGTATGCATATACAGGTACGCAAAGAAGCCTCTTTGAAAATGTTTTGCAGTGTAAGACACACACACACACACACACACACACACACACACACACACACACACACACACACACACACACACACACACACACACACACACATAGAAGGTGCTACAACCCTTTTAATGCTAATCATGCCTCTAAACTCACAATCATAGGCTTATTTCTTTCAGTGCTGCAGCACAACTATTCTTTTCACCTCGTTTCGAAGATAAATTAGTGGCTTCTAAATAATGCAGTGAACCTTAATTCTCTTTGATTAGTGGAGAGTATTAGATGATAGCGACCCATTGAAATTGGTCATCAGCATAAATAACGACTGAATGAACTGATAAAATGCAAACTCGCCGGCCTTCATAAATCAAATGAAATCCACTTGGTGTGGAAGTCATTGAAATTAGAAGTCCATGCTCCTATTAATTATGTTGCCTTGTGAAGGCGACAGTGTTATAAATCAGCTGTGAAAGGTACTCCAGCCGGCCGGCCCAGGCAGCCCCACTGCCTGCAAATGGCCCTGTATACCCGCCTAATTGTTTCTTCAACAATCCACCTCTGGAGGCTGGGCTGATGGACAGAGGTAGAGAATGGAGAAGTGGGAGATTGGCACAACATATACATGTAAAGCAGTTGCCTATTGTTTTGAGGGAATGTTCCACACACAAGGATTGGATTCATGTAGTGCTTCACACAGTGCTTGTGTATAAGGGTGTACAGGATTTTGGGTAAATAACATTGTATGGAGTACCTATCCTATTCACTAGCAAAAAAATGGATTTTAGCAATTTCACAAGTAAAGTAAAAAAAATAAAAAATAAAATAATAATAATAATAATAATAATAATAATTGTTGGCGTGAATATTCCTGTCATTATCAACATCGTACAGACAGGTTCATATGATTCAGACCTCAGGATTTTAATGTCATCAGATACTGTCATAATGTGCAATCTCTCTCCTTTTCCTTTTCTTGAGTAAAGTCATTAATTCTCCGTCCCCTCCGTGTCTGTGTGTGTGTGTGTGTGTGTGTGTGTGTGTGTGTGTGTGTGTGTGTGTGTGTGTGTGTGCGTGCGTGCGTGCGTGCGTGCGTGCGTGTGTCTGTGTGTGTGTGTGTTTTAAAAGACTAGCCCCGGCCCTCACTGAAGCCTTCCACTAAAGCATAATCAATCACTGGGTCCTTATTAGGTTGTCCATAGTTGACAGGAGTCATTTCACAGAAGCTGCTATTAGAATAATTGCATTCCTATACAGGGCTATGGGTTAGGGCTGTGGTCTTGTGAGATGTATTTATTTTTTACTACAGTGAGTTCTTATGAGGTCACATATCTTGTGATGCAGCCTGTTGTGTGTCTGTGTAGAGATATCCATAACGTGATGGATGGATTGGTGTTGTGATAGTGTAGGTGCAGTACATAATGTCATATAAAATGTGTGTTCTCATGAGAGATCACAATGAAAACAAGCATGGTTTCACTCTAAAACATGACGTTAATCTACTTTTCTGTTTTATCGGGGTATGTTGAAAGTCAGGTTTTTGTTGATACGTGATTTAGTGATATTGCAAATTGCTATAGATCCTGTTAATGAGATTGGATCATTTTCCTGAAATGTTATATTGTACCATAACAACACATCAGGACGCTATAGTGCATTGCCATTATAGGAAAAGCTGGGTTTTATTTTGCGAGAAAAACAGCTAGTCTGTAACACTCTGCAGTGTGGTGGAGCTGGAGAGTGTGGATAATGGTGTTATTTCGTCCTAAATGATTCTCACCATTTGTGATGGGTCTGTAACCCTTGTTCCTCCATGAACCCACCTCTCTTCTAGTCTCAGTTATCTGGGAGAGGTTCTAGGTTCAATCATCTCATTTTCCTGGGGATTTACCCTCTCTCTTTACATCAAGTGTGAATTAGTTCCACCACTGGTGACACTGAATGGCTGTGGACTCTCCCCCTGTCATATGGGCAGGCCAAACAACCTTCTCTTTGTAAATGAGGCCTATCTATCCGTTCCATCCATTTGTGTGTGTGTGTGTGTGTGTGTGTGTGTGTGTGTGTGTGCATATTTGTGCGTATGTGTGCATGTGTGCGTGTGTGTGTGCGTGTGTGTGCATGTGTGTGTGTGTGTATGGTGCGTCTATTTAGGGAATAGAAATGTATGTGTGTGTGTGTGTGTGTGTGTGTGTGTCTATTTAGGGTGTAGAACCTGTGTGCGTGTGCGTGCGTGCACGAGTATGGTGTGTCCATTTAGGGAGTAGAAATGTGTGCGTGCAGGCAGGCGGGCGTGCGTGTATGCATGCACACTTCTGTGTGTGTGTGTGTGTCTGTGTGTATGCAGGAAAGTCCCCCAGAAACCATTTAGGGAGTAGAAATGGAGCGGGCCCAGGCCTCAGGTGTCCGTGTCATGGTGATGAATCACATGGAACACATATTAAACCGTCCTCGTGTGAGAGGGACCAGTGCTGCGCTGCACCCCTTCCCTGTCTACCCACTTTCTCTCTCTCTCTTTCTCTCTCTCTCTCCAAAAATTAAATCCTCCAGAAAAAAATAACAAGAGAGAGAGAATTATAAATATGGTTGTGTGTTCCACACATAAAGGCCGGCCTGTCCCAGGGAAATTGATTTATTGGCTTCCCTGACATTTTAGTTGTGGTCGTTATGTTATATTTATGGGAGAATTGCTGGAGCCTCTCATTATGCTCTCCTAATTTATTTTACATACTTTTATGGCCGGGTTGTGCTCAGTGGGCCTTTACGGCAGCTGTTATTGAAAAGGGAGAAAAAAGGCAAGTACTTATCGATCCAGATTTACATGTTTATTGCTGAGATTGTGATTTATTTTTAATCTGTGTCTTTGCCCCAGCTGAATATGGCCTTTTAGTGAGTGGTCAAAAGTACAAATACACACTAAGACACTAATTCCAATATCCTGATACAGCCTGTTCCCTGCTCTGTCCCTATGCACAAGTCTCACCTTGTATGTCATATGTTTGACTGTGTAAGATTAATGCATGGCCTCCTATAGTATACTCTGACTGTAGGATACACAATATAGCCTTAATAAGTCTTATAGCATGTGTGCTCATGTCACGTTCCAGCCTCATTTCAATCATTATGCAGACTGTACACTACAGCTCCAGTGTATGCACTATATTGCTGAGTTAGGAGCTATGATTGCTTAAGACACCATGCCTAATGGATTTACTGTATGAAAGACAAAGGATTTTAATTGGGCTTTTATCATTTTTATGTTAATGTTTTTTTAGGGTCTAGAAAGAAAGGATTTTTTGAAAGCAGAAATAATCTTGTCATGTTATTACAAGTAACAAGCTGAGAAATGACACATTCAGGATGTTTCTCATCAAGATTTGGGATCTCAGAAATAATTAAGCAATAAAAACAATGAAATTAAATAACTTAAACTTTTGATGCATTAAATAGTGACCGGAGATCATTCCTCAGCATAAAGTATGTGTAATTAACGGCTGAGATAAAGCAGTTATGCAGCTTCTTATTAAATTATAACCTCTTGCCATAAAAAAAAATATTCCTTGAATTTTGCCCAAGAATGTGATATATGCTTATGTGGCTCTGAGCATCACCTACCATGAAATTTAGTGTTTCCAGGATATTTAACATTAAGATGTAGTTAAAATTAATTCTACGTGCACTTTCTCCAAAAGACAGCTACACAACTAATGCCAATAAATCGTGTTGGACCCCGTGCTGCGGGCATCGTAAATCTGTTGTACGGTACCACCCCGATGCGGTACTCGATGGGGTCGAATGGGGGTGTGTGAGGCGGGGGTGTGTGTTGGAAGATGGATTTGTCAGTGAGGGCAGGAGAAAGGGCGATTTGAAACCCCAGACACTGATTGGTGGAGATGAGCGTCAGGCTTGGGTGTCCTTGCGGTGACATTCAGGCCCTGATATTTGTTTGGCTTTAAATAATACCTAGGACAGGCCCAGAGAGTGATGACCGTCGGGTCGGCTGACATTGCAGCCAGTGCCAAGGTGAGTGACTCCAGGACACTTCCTCTCTCTCTCTTTCTCTCTCTTTGCATCTCTCCATCTCTCTCACTCCGTCTCGTGGCCTGTCAATACGCATCCACTTGTCTAAAGGGCTCTTCTCAGGAGCTTACAGCTGACACACTGGTGTCTTTATTTCCACCAGCAATCCTTTTAGAGCTCGCCCTAGTGATCACTCATCCTCTGACAGGCCAGACCGGGCCTCAGCCTCAGTCTTCGCAGCCCTGTGTCCACTCCACCCCCAACCCCCCAACCCCCCAACCCCCCCCCCCCCCCCCCCCCCCCCCCCACACACACACACACACACACACACACACACACGCACACTGCTCCTCATGACTACACACCAGATAGATTGGACTAGTTCTCAGATACACCTACTGTAAGCCAGATATACTAGAACAGACTTGGGTCTTGTCTGTAGTGTAGCCCATATGTATTTTAGATACATAACTACAGCCCATACTGTACTGTGTATCAGCAATTGATGGGAATGTCATTACTAACAATTTCAAAGTAATTACTTAGCAGCTGTACAGAACTATAATATAGTGTTATGCTATGATAAAGCATCCTCTCCACTACACTCTCAAATGAAGAGGATATGCGTATCATCGTTCACTCTGCTGGAATGGTCTGTGTTGACGTGCTAATCGTTGTGTTGACTTACTCATGTGTTTGGGTGGTGTACAGTAGGTTGTGTTGTGTTGTGTTGTGTTGTGTTGTGTTGTGTTGTGTTGTGTTGTGTTGTGTTGTGTTGTGTTGTGGATGGGGTGGGGTGGGGTGGGGTGGGGTGGGGCGGTGTGAGTGAGAGTACTTTTCCAGCTCATAGGAGATAATGTGCTGTTGATTACTCAGAGCCACCGTAATTATGGGTAAGGGTTGGGTGGGGGTTATGGCCTCTGTAATTACCCCCTCACTGTAAAAGATTTATTTACACAGTGTTGATTATGATGCCTTTCTCTAGAAAGATGACTAGCCGTAAGCCACAGAGAGTGGCCACTTTTACTGCTATGACCCTCTAATTGGGACGACTTTGGTGACACTCGAATTTACTGCAGGTTGACAACAGACCATGTACAATATTCAGAAATACTGAAACAATGTTTTTTTTCTCCCATAATTGAATCACGGCTGTTTCCTTGAACCTAGTTCTTCACCGCATGTCCCCTTTAATGGCTTCTGGAATGGTACCCAATGTGCTGTTCAAATACTGGCCTGATCTGGACAATTTACTGTGCAGACAGGCCTCTCATAGACATGGCATTACATGATACTTGAAAACAGGACCTAGCCTATGCTGTGTCTGTTTGAACCAACAGACATAATATTTAGGCATTACTCTATACAAAATGCTTCACCTCCTAATTGAACCAGAGGACATACAGTACACTGTATTCAAAAATAAACATTTGGGCATCATTTGATCGTGGCATAATGATTTTGGTTTTCCTAAGGCATATTTATTCATATCAGGCCAATGAGTACGTTCTGGAAACAGCAGCATTTATCTCAGGAGGCTAAGATGAAAGTCGAGGTGTAGATTTTTTTCCCCCAATTTGTCGCGTCTGTCTCTGTATGATTGTGTCTGGGCATTTTGACTGTGTCTCTGACACGCTGTGAAAGAATACAGATCAGTCCTACATTAGCCCCAGGGGGAAAGCAATTATTTCACAATCGGAGGAGAAAAAAGGACCTTGTTCCTCTATCAGGCAAATAATAACAGAGATGTCATATCCTGTCTGCATAGAGGAGTTTATCTGATATTGAATTACAAGGCGTGTCCCATAGTATCATGGCAAGCCTTGACTCCCACTGTTCCGTTCTGCTGTTTGAATACTATCCATATTGACACTCTCTCTTGTACCGCTTTTAATGAAGCTGCCACTCATGTCTTGGCCAAATACCCCAACTGAACACCCACTCTGTCCCTCTGGTGAGCGTGGACACTTCCATATACAGTAGGCTCTAATAGCCTACATTCATATGGATTAGTCCATTGTTGCTTGTAGTTTGTTGAATGGAAGGCATTTTCTGCAAAGTGTTTAGACGGTGCCCTGGGGGGACTCTTTTATGTCCAAGCCTTGATGTTTCTTCTACCATCTACTGTATAATGCTTAGATTTGAATTTGCACCTCTGTTTTGGATGTGAGACGGCTGTATACAATAATCAGATGTGTTTAGTTAAATTTATGTCAAATCCAACAATAAATCCAATTAATTTCTCCATGTTTTTCCATGTGCTGCTGTGGTGTTTTCTTGACATACTGTACTATAGGTATGTGAATGATGTTTTTCAAAGTTCATCCACAGACTGTGCTAGCACAATTAAGATCCCAGGGAAAGATTGTTGTCTTTTGACAGTCTCTCACGTCTCGTGTGTCATTAGTGGTCTAAGTAACAAGCAACGCAACAAAACTCAACCGACGCACACATAATCTCTCACAACTACAGTTGAGCTACATTAGCACTGTCTTGGTTCAAAATGAAACCCATCCTTGGTAGTAATCAAAACATTCCTGTTACCTTTATTAGTCTGCCATCTGTCTGTGTCTGACCCACTACCTCTATCTCTATCTCTCCCTCTCTCTCTTTCTCTCTCTCTCTCATCTGTTTTGGAAAGTGAATTTATGGCTTCAATTTCCGCCTGAAACATGCATAGCGTCCAGGTGTGCATCCATCCGTTGGGCGGGCGGGCAGCCGGGTGGTGTCAGTGTTGCAGGGGGCCTGTAGGTAGGTAGGGGGTCAGGGGTCAGTGTGATTAACGGCCGTCCTCTCTCAGGGATGACAAACACTGAGGCGCTGTCACCAGGAAGTACGACACTGCCTTTGTTCCTCCCCTCAGCAGCTGTGACAGCCTGGCCAATCAGCAGCCTCCAGGTTTAAATCTGCCAAATTTGTAGACAAAACAAAAGGCTCCTCAGCTGAGCAAATACAGGCCCCCCCTGTTGGCCTGCCCGTCTGCCTGCCTGCTTGTGCTGCACGAGACATGGCTCTAGAGTGCTTAGTGCTTATAATTACAAGTAAGTGGCAAATAGTAGGGCTCAGGCTGAGTAGAAATTGTTTCATTATGTCTAATTAACACCTACTTGATTATGGTTAATTACTACTGTTTGATAATAGAGGAGCAAAGTTGTCAGTCTGCAGACATACTGAAGCCATCTGGATCATTGATAACCATATGCTGGTGCTTTGCTTTGCTTTGCTTAGCTGGTACCGGGTCTGTCACGGCCCCCAAGCGCAGGCAGGTGTCTCCACTGTATACACCCCAGCATCTGACTGAGGGGTAAACAAACACCTGGATGTTAGCACACACACACACACACACACACACACACACACACACACACACACATACACACACACACACACACACACACACACACACACACACACACACACACACACACACACACACACACACTCACACACACACACACACACACACACACACACACACACACACACACACAGATACACACACACACACACACTCACACACACACACACACTCACGCAAGTGTACATATGCACATGTGCACGTGTGCACACACACACACACACACACACACACACACAGATACACACACACACACACACACACACTCACGCACACAGACACTCACGCAAGTGTACATATGCACATGTGCACGCGCGCACACACACACACACACACACACACACACACACAGATACACACACACACACACACACACGCACACACACACACACACACACACTGATGTATTTAAAGTGAATTTTGCCACTCAGAACTCTATTACTGCCAGAAGCTATGGCATGACTAGCCTCTGGGGTAGGAACACAGTACCAGTTAATATATGTATGCACGTAAACAAAACAAAACAAGACTATTATAGTTAGCACAAGTCCCTGCTTAAAACTTCAGAGAAGGTTGGATTAGATGTCATTAACAGCCTAGCAGTGCTCCACAGAGCCTCGGAAAAGTCATTTGAAACAGAAGGCACCCTGCTGTAAACAAAAGAAATTATCCTCCACTAAAAACGGCTGTCTGTCCCTGTTAATTAGCACTACACACAATGTGAAATTAGCTATGACGCAGTAGCATACAAAAAAAAGAAAAGAAAGATAAATAGTGCCTTTTGGAAAAGAATAAAGTAAAGATTTGCTGTGTGTATAGCATTTGTCATGCTTAATTGCGGGATCAATTAGAATTTGGGAATAATGATGATTTATAAGCGTTTGTGTGTAATTTGATATTCATTAAGTCGGCCAGATACACGCTGGTATCAGCCTTGTTAATTGTATTTCCTTTCTTGAAGGGAGGTTGGCAATTGGCTCAAAGTTTATAAACTCTTGGTTGAGTGACTCCACAGTGTGGGGCAGCTGGATTAAACAATGTACTGTACATTGTGCATTGTTGAATTGAACACGCTCTTATAAATTGAAGTGGATGAAAAAAAAGAAGAGGCTTTGCATTGTCACTTGTGGCTTTACAAGGCCAGGTTATAGAACATGGATAAATATCAAAAGTGTGTTTACTGCATTAAATTAATTGTATTAATTAATTTTAGTTTACTGCGTAGAAGTATAGTTTATGTCTACAAAAGACCCATGAAGAGGTTGATTACACTGTATGATGCTACTCTCTGTATCATGGTGCTACAATATATGGTGTTGACATTGGGGATATGTCTTGAACTCAACCCTCTGAGTCATGTTGAAGTTTACTTCTGACATTGAGATCACAGCCTTGTCCACCACTGTGTTCCTGCTCTTCGCCAGGTTTGCCCTTCCTGTGTAATGAGCTTGACAAGCTAATGGCCCACTAATTGAATTACACAGCATATTAATTATTATTTTCTAGATTGTTAAAGTTGTGCTAAGTGAATCTTTGAAGGTAGGTCGTAGTTTGCCAATGTTAAAGGAGCAATGTTTTTTGTGCTTACGGTGGCATAAGCTTAGAGAAGTTACTCTGCACCATGAAAACAAATCTAGGGTATTTTTTTATTTAACCTTTATTTATACAGGTTAGTCTCATTGAGATAAAATCAATTTTTCAAGAGAGACCTGTTTCAACACCAGAAGGGGGAACAACGTTTGAGACAAAACAACTTACGCACACAGACACAACATTGAACAAACTATAGACACACATACAGTACAACAGTTACATATAGAAACACAAACGTCATAACTAAAAACAGCTGTCCTAATGACAGTTACACACATCTGTGATATTTGCATCGACCAAGTGTTTAAACTCCACCAAAGTGACTAGATCCTCAAGTTTTGAACTGTTCTGAGTAGCTAAAGCTATTTCGACCATGACCTATTCTTATTTTTGGGACTGTTATAATGCATGTAGCAAGAAGTCAACATGAGTCAATGTTTCCACATGAATATATGGCTTATAAACGTCCATTTCAGTGTACACTAGGCTCATATTTTTCCCAGGCAGGGGAAGAGTTGGCCAAATGAAAAGTAATTTGGGCTGTGGTTAATGTAGCCACTTCATTATGCACATGTAAGGCATGCTGTTTGAGCATACCAGGCAGACAGGACTGAGGGAAAGGCGCTTTGTTGGCGTGCCCTCGTTTCCACTGCAGGGCAAAGATGTAGGCCAAGTGGAAAAGTGCCAAATGATTCAATCCAGGAAGAAGAGTCCCCATTCAAACGGGTTGGAGCCGGAGGTTTCCTCCTCCTCTGTATTCATTTCCTTAGATTACCATCAAATTTGTGTCACCAGCAAAGCGGCGTTATTGACTCACAGAGATGCGCTCCTTTTACTTTTCGTTAGTCATTAGTTGACATGCTGACATTTTCATATGTGTCTTTGCTAATGCTTGCAAATTGCTCCGACCGAAGAACGTGAGATTTGAACGGATAATTTTAACAAGACTCAGAGCTTGACTTCAGACGGTGCGTTGCACTGCTCCTTCTCTTCACATATAGAATACAAATTGTAACCTGTTTTTAAAGCCGAGTAAGGCGGCAAATGCTAATGGGCTTTGACAACATCATATTAGGCACAACAACTACGCATAATGTACCGAAAAATTGGACGTGAAATTGGAAACGTAGCAGCGAACAAAGTAAATTTACATGGTTTGGTAGGTTCGGGGATGTCTGATATCATATTCTCTCATGCAAGCTAGAGAGAGAGAGAGAGAGAGAGAGAGAGAGAGAGAAACTGAAAGAGAGAGAGAGAAAGAGAGAGAGAGAGAAAGAGAAACTGAAAGAGAGAGAGAGAGAGAGAGAGAGAGAGAGAGAAAGAGAAACTGAAAGAGAGAGAGAGAGAGAGAGAGAGAGAGAGAGAGAGAAAGAGAAACTGAAAGAGAGAGAGAGAGCAGCAGCAAAGGGGGGCTTAACAATGGATATCAGTGGAAAGTGCTTTTAAAGTTAAGGCTGATGGATGGCTTGTCAGAAAAAATAATTGCACTGGTAGGGAAGTGGGCTTGTGTGAGCCTGCAGAGGGGTGCTGGAGAGGGGGGGTGGGGGGGGGCGATCAGCAGAGAGCATGATGGGAAGTGACAGTGGTCTGTCAAGAGGCAGTGGCTGCCCAGAGAAGTGTGAAGCCAGAGCTATGAGGTGGCAGGAGAGAGCAGGCTGTCAGAGCGGGAAAGTGGCTTTAATACGGCGAAAAGCAAAGGAATCCGCCTGTCAGGCCTGCTCAGCCATGCCAACACCAAGGAGAAGGGAGAATGGAGAGGGTGAAGGGAAAACAATACGTGGTGGGAAGGAAAGGTAGAGAGAAGGAGAAGGAGAAAGAGAAAGGGAGAGGTGTAAAGAAAGAGAGGGAGGGAAGGAAGAGAAGCAGTGAATGCTACCCCTGAGAGGTGAGTGGCAGCAGGAGAGGCACAGAGGGAAATTGTCTAGGACAGAGGAACAGGCCGAGCCGTCAATTAGGAGCTCCGGTAAAGGTCTCGGTGAGGTGATAAAACTAATCAGCTTTTTTGCTCAACTAGCTCTCTGGGTGGCACTGGAGTAGCTAACTCTGGCTGGCTAGGGAGAGTCGGAGAGAGGAGTCTGAAGAGGTAGCTAGCTACATGTAGCCACAGTCACTCTCACCCTCTCTTCCCTATCCTACACTCTCCTATTGAGCTCTTCATCCAGCTGTCATACTGTAGGAATTCCCAATGCCCCGTGTGCTGGAATCATGAAAGGACAATATATGCAGACGCCGGAGACATAGCAGTCCAAATGTCCTTTTGTATTTCCTTGATCCCACTGGAAGGCTCATTACAGAGACAAGGCTGGTTGGCAGTTACTATGGTGGAACAACCCCAGGTCCTGGGCCATTTACATGAATTGGTGGAATAAATAAATTCAATAAGGCCTGTCATCAGCCATAATCTTGACCTTGTGTGAAAGGCACTCCACTTTAATTCCACCGCCTGGTGTGTGAGGAGGAGCTGACGGGTGGAATGTGTTGATTGCTCATCTTGTGTATGTATGTTCAATGCCATCACAAGGCTTATCCAAGGGCTTGGGTTTCATCATTATAGGCCTTTTGTTATTGTGTTGCACTTGTGGTGATGGATAATATGGGGGTGGAGTTCCACCCCTACTGTTGGTTTGATGCATACTCGTCACCAGATAGAAAACTGACCAATGACAATGAGGAAATGTGTTTTTGTTGATTTTCTTTATTGTTTTCTTTATTGTGTGTACATGAGTGATTTAAAGTGATTAACATACTGATTTTATTGCCATCTGAAACACACAAATGTTCATACAGACCTTTGCTTCGTATCAAAACGCCTGCAATTTTGCCACAGTGGATGTGCCTTTCAAGTCAAATATCCAGCTTTTGCGTATAATTGTATCTATCCTTTGTATATACATAAGGGATACTAAATATGTGATGTATGCCATATCTTAATGAAAGCAGAAGTATAATCTGAAAGCTGCATAGTAAAATCCGCTTCTCATTTGCTTGGCTTGCAGTATGCGTGATACATCAAGCGCCATGATCTGTGTCTTCAAATTCATTAGTAATTAGTCCCACCATAATTTATTCCTCATTAAGAGCACATAATTAAAGTCCTCTGTAGTTTCTTTGAAAGTTAAATTACGGTCTCATTTCTCTTAAAATATAAACCGTGAGATTTAAAGGGCCACTAACCGTTAACTTAATCCAAATGAGTTATTCAGAGAACGTAAGTGTATCATTACAGATCATGAAATAATGATATGTTCTCTGGTGAACTTTCCTGTGTTGCAGCCTGTGTGGAGCATACTGAAGCAGCAATTGATTCACTGACTGGAGAGTGACTGTATTGACTAGAGAAGGAGCTCATCTTGTTTTCACTGTTTGACTACAGAATTACCGTATTACCAGGGCCAGGAGTTTTTCTTGATCTGACTAAGAAAAAAGTCATAGTCAGTGTCCAATCTTGTCATCACAAAAGAAAAAGAAAGCACATACTGCACTCCACATATTCATAGTCACAGACTATTCATAGTCACAGACTATTCTCTTCTACATTTAATCATGTCCTCTTTTAGTGCCCTTTCAGTAGCTTATTATACATTATTGATTACATACAATACTGTAACCCCTTACATTATTGTATAAAGCACAGTATAATAATAGAGAGCTTTTTGACACATAGATAAAGTTAAGAGCTGTGACTCCAGAGCTGTGTGTTTGGAGACCTGGCAAAGAGAGTACGTCCAGCTATGATTGGAGGAATGATGTATGGACTCCTGCCCTAACAAATGACTGGGTGCTTGGTAAGCCATGTGTCAGAGAGAGAGAGAGAGAGAGAAAGGGGGGGGGGGTGTGAATAGAGTGTACGGATGGCTAGAGGGAGAGGCTCATTTAGAAAGAGAAGGCTGTTTGGCCTGCCTATACAACAGAGGGAGAGTCCACAGCCATTGATCTCCTGCTGCCAACGACAGGCGAGAATTCAGCAATAATCATGACAAATGAGAGGAGGTTCCACCAGATGAGAAACTGCCGATAATCACAGAGCCAAAAAAAGAACTAGCAAGGTCACAGGAGAGAGAGCACCGGAACTCCTATACCTCTCAATAGTCATGAGGGAGATGTTCTTAGAGAAGGAAGACAGCTGAGAGAGAGAGAGTGACAGAGAGCGACAGTAAGAGATACCTCTCAATGATTGCAAATCGGCAGTGACCTCAATAGAATGTATTACGGTGCATTACGGTGTACCATTTGATACATCTGAGAGCAGTTACAATTTCACAGGCACCACGTTTCATTATTATTGATGTTATCATGCTAGCTTATTTAAAAAAAAAAAAAGAATTGAAAAAGAAATAAAATTAAGCTGATATAGACATTCAATAATACTTCAAGGACAGCAATATTCAATTTTTATATATCAGCATATCTGACTATTTTCCCTTGAATCCTGCTCCTCAGGAAAACAAAGTACTCTTTCTGTCATTGTGTGCCTGTGCCGTGATCTGAAACCCTACAACACCATTAAGCAGGGAAAAGAATGAGACTGCATGTATTATTTTGCTCTTAGCGTGAAGTCGTTTAGGGGAGAACGTTTCTCTTCGTAGATTAGAGTAAAACAATAATGATTAAATTGCCTGCACAAATCAATCTAGTCTCTGATAAGGCATGATCCTTAACGGTTCTCTCTCTTTCCCTCTCTCTCTCTCTCTCTCTCTAGACTGCAACGGCAGCCCCAGACTATCAGCCTGCCCCTCTTGGGTCTGGATGAGGCATTTTCTAATCAGCTTTATCACTCATATCTGCATTTATCTTATTCAAGGAAAATGCCAATATATTAGGCGGCGGGTATGATACACAAGGTGACCCTACTGACTTAATGACATAATACATTATCCTTAATGAAGTCAATATCTCGTCTTTTAGCTGTCTGTCTATCGGGGCGATTAATTGCGGTGTCATTAAAGTTAGCTCTCTTTTCATTTGAGCTTGGCAAGTGGCATAAAACTAATGTTCTTAGTTATCAACCACTGAAATAGGATGGAACGTGGAGGAAATTACAGAGAGGGTGAGGGGGGGCTCCGACAGCCCACTACAGGGGCAGGTTTCAATGACGCTCTGTTCAGCTGCATGCTGCGGAAGCATCAGTAAATACTACACTGTATTATAGTATGTTATTGAGCTTATAGAATGATTACAAAAATACTTCCTCTGCATTCAGTCCCATGTAGGGATGTACTGTACATTCATGATCATTTAAAATATGTGTACATTATAACCCAATATAACAGATTACATACCTCTTGGATTGGCAGTGGTGTCAAAGTAATTTTGGCCCAGGGGCCACTATTTTATTCTCCAAGGTCTGAACTGCCACACTGTGCACCACGCCGTAGGCTGTACTTTACAGTTATGTGTTAATAGTCGCATTATCATTCCTACACAGGCTGTATGTGGTTTTGGTCATTCAGTTTTTTATCCAAGTGGATTTTTTATTTAAAAAAAACATTTGGTCTCACATGCCACATGTCTAACACTACTGATACAGATCACTGCACTGTCAATTATGGTGTACTACAAGGCTCTGTTTTGGGACCACTACTTATTTTCCCTATATATGCTCCCCTTAGGTAATATTATCCATTGTCATGGTGTCGATTATTATCGTAATGCAGATGATATGCAACTGTTCATTGCAATAACACCTGGAAAGCCGCTTACTGTCTTGGATGCCTGTGTGGCTGACATTAAATTGTTTGTCCATGAAATTTGGAGTCCATGTTCACAGATATGGCACTACATTTAGAAGGATGCCTAGTTTCCCCAAAAAACTGTCAAAAATGTTGGTGCTACTGTATTATTGACTCTGACCTTACGTTGGATGCTCACATTAAGAACACATGAAAAATAGCTTATTTCCAGCTACACAACACTGAAAAAATAAGACATACTCTTTCACTACATGATGCTGAAAAACTAGTTCATGTATTTGTCACATCAAGGTTTGACTACTGTAACACACTATTATCCAGTCTTACAAACACAGCTTCACACAATCTCCAACTGGTCCAACATTCAGCTGCGAGAATCCTGACCAGAACCAGAAGGACTGAACACCACTGTCCTTAAGTCATTGCACTGGCTTCCTATAATGGGTCATGGTTGATTTCATTGTGCTCCTAGACACATTTAATGCACTTCATGGGTTGGCTCCATCCTACCTGACTGATCTCATTCAACCCTGTATACCGGTTCGTGCCTTTCGATCCTCTGGGACAGGAGACTTAGTCATCCCTATGATAATAAAAAAGGACAGCGGGTGGCAAGTCTTTTTCTTATAGAGCACCGTCACTTTGGAACGGCCTGCCAACCCATGTTAGGGAACCTGAGACGGTGTAAATTCTTAAATCACGATTGAATACTTACTTATTAAGCAATTATTATATCAATTAACCATTGTTATTACTATTTACACTTACCCTTATCTTATGTGTATGCTTTTATCTTGTGTATGTTTTTATCTGAGCTCTCTGTAAAGTGTGTTGTGACCATGGTAAAATGCACTTTAAACCTTAGTTAGCAGTTTAAATAGATTTTTATTTAACCTTTATTTAACCAGGTAAGACCCATTGAGGTTAGACTTTTTTTTACCTCTTTTACAAGGGCGACCTGGCAGGAAGGCAAAACAGGGTGGTACAGCGTGTACTGTACATGAAATGTTACAATGATACAAATACACATACAAGAAAACTGTTAGCAATGCATTTGAGGATTAAAAACAACTGCCGTTATCAAGAACATTTTTGTTGATCTGAGTCTTGAAAACAGACAAGGACACTAACTTTAAAATCTTTTGAAGCGTGTTCCAGGATAAAGGGGCATTATATGAAAAGGATATTTTCCCTGTCTCACTTCTAGCCTTAGGAACAGATAATGATAGCAGTGACTGAGAGCGACAACTATATCAAGTGATGTATCTGGTTAATACGGAACTGAGATACAAAGGAAGTTGCCCTATCAATGCTTTGTACAGAAAGGTATACCGGTGCTTTAACCTCCTTGTGGAGAGAGAGATCATTGCATACAATTCACAGTGATGAATGAGTGATCTAGCATTGGTTATACATCTCAAAGCACTGTGTCAAGAGCTTTTAAGGTACTTGCTGAGGCCTGTATATACACAATGCCACCATAATCTAACATGGATAAAAAAAAACTAACTGAAAGGTATTGAAAACCCAATAAAAACCCAAATTCAACTTCAGTTTCTTGGTCAAGTTGGCAATGGGCTGTTTAAAATGTAGCTTTTCATCTAACCAAATCCCAAGGTACTTATATGAGGGGACCCTGTCAATGTGCTGGCCTTGTAGAGTTAAAATCTGCAAAAGACTCCATATGTCTGCTTTCAGAGAAGTGGAAACCATAAATGGAGTTTTCCTTCCATCAAGCATGTTTCAGTTAAAAAACCTGTCTCTGGAAAGCATCAGAAGCCAACTGTAATACATCTGAAAAGCCTTCTCAATATTAGATGTGCACCAATAAATAATTGTCATCAGCATACAGATGGACATTTGCAGAGTCAACAGCCTATACCATTTATACACACTGTAAAAAGGACCTGGACCTAAAATTGAGCCCTGGGGAACTCCTTTTGTACTTTTCCCACACACTGTGTATGTGTGTGTGTGTGTGTGTATGCGTGCGTGTATGCGTGCGTGCGTGCGTGCGTGCGTGCGTGCGTGCGTGCGTGCGTGTGTGTGTGTGTGTGTGTGCATTGCGGTGGACACTCAGGCCCATGGATATATTTAACCTTTATTTATACTGGAGAAACACACTGAGAGCAAGGCCTCTTTTGCAGGTGCACCCTGTCCACAATATTTACACAATAACAAAACAACACAGAGTTCAATACAGAAATCAATACATCATGTAAAACCACAATATTAGGAGAAACAATCCCATCTTTCACTACGGGGGTCCTCAATTAACACCCTAAATTGCCCAAGCGGCACCAGAACTTCCAACTGAGATCTGGTTATTCCAGAAGTTGGTACACTATAACTAAAAATGGATTTACCCAGTTTGATGGAGACCCGGGGAACCTCAAGACTTAAACCAACCTTATCCAGTCTATGCAACAGCAGAGCATGGTCAACAGTGTCGAAGACCTTCGATAAGTCAACAGTGATGCTTCATCATATCCTCTCTGATTGACAGGCTGTGAGAGGCAGGACATGTGGCGCTTGGCTGTGACTGTGTGTTTCGACTTGGTTTGCAGTGGCGTCCCGCCTCCTAAAGTCACACAGGGACTACAGCAGTCCACTGAGGATTCCTCTCCAGTACATGTCAATGGCCTGAGTGCTGAAAATGGCACCCAGACACCAAAACAAACAACTGTGTTATGATTGTTACCGTAGTAGTGTATGTTATTGTTACTGTGTGTTGTGCTATTGTTATCTATCGTCAGTGAAATATCGTCACAAATGTGTTACTGTGTTTAATCATTAGTGATTATAATTTTTTGTGTACAGTGTAGATGATGCACAACAAACTCCTGTGATTACAGCGCCATGTTAGCTTTGTGCTTTTGTATTGAAAGCACTGTTGAACCTCATCAAAATTAGTGTTATTTTGGCGCCTGCATCAGCATAGCTACTGTACAGTTCAGTGGGTTTAGGAAGTGGAGTGTTCGATAAGGAAAAAACAATCTCACATGACAGAGATGTACCAACACCTGAGCCCCCCTCGCTGCCACTGTCCCCCCTGCCTCCCCCCTCTGCCTCCCTCCCTCCCTCGCTCCCTCCTCTCTCCCCCCAGCTCTGAAACAAGCAGACAGGATGGGGGTAATTTACAATGTGTTATCTTTGTCTATAGCGGCAAGATGATATGAAGTAAATCAAGGTAGGAGTAATGAAAGACTGAGAATTTATTTCTGAGAGCACATTTTAAGTGTAGTATCCGTTATGGTGGCAGTGCCTGAAGAGGCTGGAATGAGACTGGCTGAGGGGCCATAAAGCAGCGGCGGGTCCATGTTAATGCTGTCTGTCTGGGGTTAGCAATTGGGTTGCACTGATGAGTTGCTCCAAAGACAAATTGTAAATCCCCCACGCCTGCCGTAAATCTTACATTGTTGTAACAAGGTGCAATCCCAACAAATATTGATCCTGCCTGGGGGCCTGTGTGTGTGTGTGTGTGTGTGTGTGTGTGTGTGTGTGTGTGTGTGTGTGTGTGTGTGTTCCTCCAATTACTTTAGTCAAACCAGCGCGCTGTGGTAGGCCCATTCCATCCTGGTTGTTACCTGAGATTTGGCCCCTGTTGTTGAACTGCAGAGTTTGTTTTGGGATGAAATCTTTCCTTTTTCACAAACAGTTTTCTCTGTGTAACCATGCTGAAGGTCAGATGTTGGTATTTTGTTTTTTAAGGGGCTGAAAATGTAATGTCAATATTGTTTCATGAAGCACTGGTTGCTTATCTTGCCTCATTAATAATTGTAAGATTTTTTAAATGTTCTACAAGTATTCACTTAATTTTAAATAATTGCAGAAGAGAACAGTAAAGCTATTGTTATGTGTTATCAGCCAATGCTAATCTTGGTTCATTGATTGAAGATATGGTCTCCTCCTCAAATTACATTTTTACATTTTTGGCATTTAGCAGACGCCTTTATCCAAAGCGACTTACAACAAATACATTTGTCTAAGTAAGTGAATCATCTATCCATCAGTCTTCATAAGAAAAAGAAATCTAATTACATTCACACTTTTTGATGTGAATCCCAATTCTCAATCTCATGTTGCTGTAACAGGTTTTCCGGTTAAATCTAACAAGAGCTAATGACATACCGGTTATTTGAAAACGGTGTGATCACATATCAAATCCTGAACTCCATACATCTAACCTTTTAGGTATGGAAATGGCATTCAGCTCTGCATAAGCTCAGCATTGGACTAGCGTGTGTGTGTGATCCAGGCAGACAGCTTATCGTTAAACACATCCTATCTGGGTTGACAAGTCAGTGGCAGGTAGAACTCCCCTACCTCCCCACACCCCAACCCCCACCCCTACTGATTAAAGGTGTCAGCGACACAAATATACCTGCTCCAATACCAATATGCTAATGTGAGGCTAAATTTAAAAACCCTGTTTCAAATATGTGCACCTGGAATTAACAAAGAAAGCATATGTCTTACCATGTCTAACTTGATGAAGCACATTTTGCACTCTCTGGTGACTATCTGGTAACTATGTAACTGAAATGAAGACAGTTGGCACTCAATGGTAGTGGTTCTTGTTTCAATCAACACCAAAATATAACTATTACTGTAATAATACATAAATTGTGTAATTTTGTAAGGACACAGCAGGTAGGGATGTGGTCTTTAGAATGAAGTGTAAATGGAGTATCATAAAGCGTAATGATGATGACAGATCACATTTAGGCCCTTCTGCACACACAGTATGATGATTGGTGTGATTTGAAAGTGATACAGTGAGCTGTAATGACATGCTGTAGATTTGTATGGTGAGCATGTTTGACAAGTTTGTGTCATTGTGAGTGTCACAGTCTGTTACATTAATCAGCCTGTCCCTCTAACCCCACCCCACCTGTCTGTCTGTTACATTAATCAGCCTGTCCCTCTAACCCCACCCCACCTGTCTGTCTGTTACATTAATCAGCCTGTCCCTCTAACCCCACCCCACCTGTCTGTCTGTTACATTAATCCCACTCATGTACTGGAAACATCTCCATCTCCCATGTTATTCAGGCTGCTTCAGGAACTAACCTGTTACTTGTATGACACTGTGCCTGTCCTAGCTCCAAATTCTCTACAATCTAGGTTTGTGGGAAACCTACGTAATAGCACCTCTTGTGTTCTTGATTTACACTGATTGTCATAGCATTATCTTATATCATAGTCCTTACCATCTCCTTGCATATGGCTGTATCGTGTCTGGAGTTTTGAGTGTATAAGTCCAACTTGGGTTCAGATCTCCTATTGACATCGATACAGGATTTCGAAACAAAACAATACGTTTGAATGCATCAAGTCAGGTGAGGATTGGTCTCATGATGTGTAATTGCTAGTCATACAGAGTCCACTTCCTTTGATACAAAACATGTGTTGAGGTACTATTGATATCAGAGTAAACAAGTGTTTGTAGGTTGTAGGCTGCAGTAGTGTGGACAACTTCTATTTCTGCAGTAGTGTGGACAACTTCTCTCCCTTCCTCCCTGTGTGTATCGGTTAAAGAGGGAAACCTGTATCAGCGTGATGGTACAAGATTAACCAGCCCCTTACAAACCTCTTACAATACTCTTATTTGGGAATGGGGCCCTGTGCTTACAGCATCCAGGGCAGTCCATATCTTACCGAGAGAGAAGGAGGTGAAAAAAGTGTAAGGTCAACAGGGAGAGTCTCATCCATTTTTTTTCTCTACTCTCCCATTCCTCCCCCTCTCTCTCTTTCAGAGTGATGGGCCCAGATTTTTCAAGGTAGTGCATTTGTCTGTCAGGACTCTTGGCTGGCTGGCGTGATTTAGCTGCTGTCAGATGATGCTCATGTCCAGCCGATGATATGGGCTGGCTGGATGGGGGGAAATTTGTTACCTTTAGCTCTGACAGGGAGATAATTGCTGATGGTTAACAGAACGGTGCGGAATCCAAAGGGTTTGGAGCTGGGAGCGAGTAATGGGTTACACACACACACACACACACACACACACACACACACACACACACACACACACACACACACAGAGCCAAGGGGTTCAGCCTCACAATACAGTATCTCTCCCTCTCCCCTCTCTCTCTCTCTCTCTCTCTCTCTCTCTCTCTCTCTCTCTCTCTCTCTTTCTCTCTCTCATTCTCTCTCTCTCCTCCCTCTTTCTCTCTTAATGGAGTTCTCTAAAAGCTTCCCTTTAAAAAAAACAAAAACATATTGCCATTTTGGCTTCACCCTCTGGCCTACCTTAATGAGTCTCTTAACAGGGCAGTATACTCAAGAGCTGGAATTAAATCTCTCAATTGCTCTGTTCAGCAAATCTGATGGCATGGCCCCTAACAATGTTTTCACACGCAGGTTTAATTTGGACAAAAACAGTTCTCCAAATGACTAACCCTCCCTCTCCCCTCTACTGCGATCCACTCCCCCTTCACATGTCCGCCCCAATCTCTCCTACCTGTGTCCTAAACGCCCAAAGAGACGTCTCCCAACACTTTGATCAGGACTGCTGTCAGTCAAGCCATCCAAACTGCCAGCAGCATATCACACTGGGAGTTAAGGAGGAGGCGGACCCGAGCAGGCGGATGTGATAGGTTGACAGGGCGTGATTGACAGGTTAAACCCCTGGTTAATTGTCTGCTCCTCCTCACATTGATGTGAAAGCTATGGGGTTGTTATGTTGTGGGTAGACATACACACACAACACACACACAACACACACACAACACACACACACGCTCTGTAAACTACCTTGTTTTGCATTGGACTGTTTTGTGTTCTTGCCAGGAGGGTTAACATTTCGCCTAACTGAATAAATTCTCAGTTTTACTCAAGCTTAAACTAGAACCCAGCTCATTTCCTGTTCACCATAAACATTACCCAGCAGTAATGTCTGTGATGTTTAGACCATTTTCCCATACTTTAACAGGTATCAATTTGTGTGTTTGCAATTGTACAAATGTGTCTTTAAAATTTGTCTCACACCTTGTGTTTTGAACCTTTGAATTATTAAGTGTTTCTAAGGCAACACCGTGGCCGTATTGTTCAGAATCTCTCTGCTCTATTTTTAATGGGCTATCTGCATTAATGAGAAGCGTTGATAACGCTGTTATGCCCTGCCACTCTCGCTTGACCCCAGCATCATATTTTTATTTTCTCTTTGACAATGAGCGTAATAGGAAATATTGATTGGCAGTGCAGTTAAGTTGTCAGCTCCGCCATTTAATGTGTCAGGAGAACCAGTTAAATTGTCAAAAAATCACTTGACGACTCTCCCCTTCCTTAACAGGGCGCTATAAAAGCATTCCCTTTCATGAAATCTAAAAACGCTCTCCTCCTTGTGGGGTACATTACATTTCTCATTGAGTTTCTTAAATCCATCATTATGAATATGATATATTATTACCAATATCCCTCATACTTGTATATGTATTTTTTTCAATCCTTAGATGCTGTCTTCGTAAAATTGCTGCTGTAGCAGGCAGCCTCAGAGGCTGGTGTGTGTGTGTGTGTGTGTGTGTTCACCTGATTCACAGTGACTAACTCAGACCCATTAGGACCAGAGTGGAGACCCAATGAAAGGTGTGTTATGGTGGGATGTGGGTGGTGGAAGATCTGCGGCAGCCTGGTTCTCCTGCTGATGGCTCCTGGTAGCTACTAATAGCTACGTCAAGCCAAGGAGACAGCCTGTGGCAGCTTACTGTGCACAGCTCTGCTAACAGTATGATATGACTGGGGCCAGATGGAATCTGCTGAGATTATATAATAATGAGTGATCATTTTAACAGTGCTGTCTACTATTACAAATAATTTCTGGGGTTCTTTATTCACAGATTCAACACTATACATGCAGTTTTGTTTTGGTTATGTTTTGTTTGGTGTTTGCTCCAACATCTCCTCCTGTCAATCGGCTGTATGATGCAATAAGTGATTTGAAATGTAGAGGGCATGATAAACATAGCCAGTCATTAGAAACAAAAAAAATGCTTCCCACCAGAGAAGCATTTGTGACCTTGAGGTCTGTTTTTTTCTCTATGGATGTATGCTAAGAACACTTTCTAACATATTATTTTTGTGAAGTTTGGAGCATGTACGATTTGATAATACATTGTGATGATGTAATACCTGTGTAGTGACACTGTGATTGCTCTATAAACACAATTTTAAACTACATAACATTAGTAATA
>NC_139653.1:5915454-5925454 GCF_951799395.1 Argentina silus | reverse complement strand
ACTCAAAGTATACTGTGACCGGCATGTGTTTACTTCTAAAATCATCTCTGTAACAGTAAATGTAGAGAAATGAAACATTAAATATGATTGTTTATTTCCATTCTACTGTGGATTAAAGAAGACATATTGCTTTTATGCATTTCAAATGCAGGGGCTCTTGGAGATGGTAATGAAGGCTTTTTTTCTCCAAAATAACCGTAATTACTTGTCAGCACTTTTGAAATGTGACAAACCAGACAATGTTGCTTTTATTGAATTCATTATGCTGACAGGCATGCCATTCCTTCATTTGTCTTGTATCTGTCACTTAAATGAATGAAAGTGTGACTACTGACAACTTCACTTAATGTTGTTTCTCATTGTTGTGGGCTCTACATCACTGTCCTGATTTACTTTAGTTTTGTAAACAAGTATATCTGGTATTATCTCTTTGTGTGTATCGTTACTCAAGAACATGTCAGACCTGAGATGTGCTGTATCTTTATCTAGCGGTCATTGTTTTGGAGAGGTAGGAGCAGCCTTACCACACAGAGGACAAAAAAAACCTCCCTCACGCACGCACACGTGCACACACACACAAACACGTACGCGCACACACATGCACACGCACACACCCACACCCACACATACACACAAACACACACACACACGCACACGCACAGGCACACACACACACACACACACACACACTCCTCTTGTGTCATCTCTACCAGGGGTAGTATTAATCTCAAACAGTGCGGCAGACACCTCTTATCATGCTGGCAGGTTGACATGTAAGGGGAAATCTGGTCTTGATTCCCACAATGAATGCGGCAGGCATCGAATGAGGCCCTGCTGCATATGGAAGAGGAGAAATCACACCTTCCTTTCTGTGACTTCCCTTTTATGTGGCGTTCACTCTCTTTCTCTCTCTCTCTCTCTCTCTCTCCATCTCCTGGAAATTATCCCCAGCGATGTCAGGAGCTCTCTTGGTTGGAGAGGGGAGAAATGTGTCACCCTGCCTCTTAAGTTTCTGATTGTCTAAATGACACAGAATCTCATCATCCAGCTGTCTCCCTCGCTGACACTACAATAACCCATAATTCTCTCTGTCACTCAGTGTTTTCAAGGTTAGTATTTTATAGCTTGAACTGAGGGCGAACACATTTACATTTCGGAGGATGTTGAAAACGTAGGATAGGGATGGGGGATGTGGATTTCTTGTCTTGTGTCACTTCATATTTTCCCCTTTTCCCATCGTTCTTGAGGAATCCTTTTAGGAAGACTGGTAAATAAGCTTGGAAAGGGATCTGTGGTTTCCTTATTGAATCAAAGCTTGTGCTTAATCAGGAGAGCCGGCGGAGAGTTCCGGCCATGAAATTATGAGAATAATTAAATAATTAAATATATATTTTTGATGTGTTTTCCAATGGATTGTGTTTCTCCGTTCATGGTGTGGTGTGGTAATACGATTTTCTAAATACTATATTGCAAATTGATTAAATGGTACCATTGGGTGGGTGAAAAACAGTATGATTCAGATAAGCAAAGTACACATCAAATAACTTTAATGCTGAGTGTGTACATGTTTTTCCAAACTGCAGTTTTTATTCCATTTAAATACCAAAGTAATCACTACCCATATCACATCAACAATTGGATATGGGCTGTCCCATAAAGATAGTCCATTACCTGCCACTTTTTACTCCATCTGTTCATATCACATTCTTATATGGTCTCGGAGTTAAACAGTATGTCTTCCCAACCCTTCTCCCACATCTCTCCAGTAAAGTGTTCTTCAAAGGTATATATTTCATAGCAAGCTGACAGCCCTGACACCATAATTGACCTGAAAGCTTCCATCCTTCTGCCTTTGAAATTCTCTGTTATAATGTGTGTCAACTAGATAAAATGATTCCCGTCTCCACCGTTCTCTGGATTTCCATTTGCAAAGGCGACTGACTGACTGACTGACTGTCTAAATGAGGCGCCATTATCATCCTGCTAGAATGGCTGTGATACGAGTAAAGATCTAGAGATGTAAAGGGGTTCTATTGTTTGAAAACGGTACTAGCTCATACTAGGTTTTTACACATAATGTGAACATGTAGTGCTTTTAGAAGGGTTAAATACTCTATGATACACTTGAGGGTTTCATCACTTTTTTCATGTACAGAGACCTCTCTTTTTTCCCTCGACACAACGGCAGTTTTTCTGATTTCATAATTTGTTCTATCACATGTAAGTCTGCTGTGATTTCACTTAGCCAAAGTGGCATTAGACTATTATTGTTTGTGCTAATCACACTCATAATGCTCATAGTAGTTAACCTGAAATCACTGAAAGAGTGAATTCCATGTGCATTTTAACCTTTAGCTCATTATTACTCAACTCCATGTGATGACACTAATTATTTGTATGGGTAGAGTTGTAATTGGCTATAAATAGGTTGGCTATCAGGGTTGGGGTTGATTCGATTTCAAACCAGTCAATTTCAGGAAGATAGTTGAAATTATAATTATTTTTAAATAATTTCTTAACCTCATGAATTGAAATCAAATAGACCCCAAATCTTGTGACTTCATATCCCCAACGTTCCTTTTGATCATTCTCAACACTGCGGACAGTGCCATCTGAAGCCTGGTTGTTAGTTGTGGTGCTTGTCACATGTTTGGTGTGGCCTCAAGGGTAATCTTCCCCAGACCCTTTGTTTTCAGTAAATGCTAAGTGGGATGCTTGGGAGGACCCAACTCTGACGTCACCCCATTGAAGTTGAGATTTCAAATGGTTAATGTTAGGGTAAGGATAAGGGCTAGGGTTAAGGCTGCTTTTATGCCTTTTAATATGTTTAGCCAAAACCCCTTGATGATGTCAGTGACATCAGACATTTCACGAGGTGCGCGACAGCCCTTGGCGGCACTCTAAAATTTCTGACTAGACGTAATTTATGTCGATTGACAATTGTCAGCAGTGTTGATCAACAAAGCAAGAAAGAATAAATTAACCTTTAGGGTTTAGGGTAAGGTTGTCCCAAGGATCCCACTTAGCATCTACCCTGTGTTTCGCTGAAAATGATAAGAAACCATTTTTTTACGTCTTTTTGTTTTTATAATTATTTTTCCTTTTTATATATATATATATATATATATATATATATATATATATATATATATATATATATATATAAATACAACCCATCTAAAAGAGGCATACAGTATGTATTTTTTCACTTGTGGCTATAAAAAGAGCAGCTGTGTTGTTGTATGCCATGTCACATGACTGAGTTTCACGCTTGGTCCGTGAACCTGAGACATGTTCCCTTCTCCTGGCTAATTGGTGGATGCTTAGGATCGGCTCTACTCCGAGCCTGACGTTACCTGAAGTGTGAATGTGCTGCTATGGTTCCGCTAGACTAGATGTCTTCTTGTCAGATTAGGGCTGTGTTTTTCACAGCGGTTTGTTATTAGATTAATTAACTATTGACTAACTGTGATAGGGTTGCGTGATCTCTTCTTGCCTTCGGATGCACCCTCTCTTCTCACTGTATCAATCAAGGTAATAATATAAACAAAAAATAAATTAAAAAATAAGTGCACAAGAGCAGAAAGTGGGTACTAGCAATACTAGCAATACTGTAGATAGATAGCCCATTTACTATTTACTATTTCGTGAATACCTCTTTGTGCAACTACCTTTCCAGATACTACCTACAATGTGTTGAACAAATATGAGAGCCACGTGTTTATTTTGCCATTGTGCGTATACAAAGTAGAGGGAGGGCTAGTATGAGCTAGTGAAAAGGGTTTGGGGGAAATAGCACTTTTCAGGGGGCAAAGCCGGGAGGCTGAAACAAGCTTTAAAGAGTGCCCGATCCCACTCAAGTTCACTGGTAAGCCTGTTGGACATCCAGCTTTGTTCCCCTTATAGTCTACTTATCAGGGGGCTGATGCGCTTGTCCCCTCGCATGTTCCTCTTGTACCTCACCCAGGCCAATTCCGACAGCCTAAGTGCTCAAATTGAGCCATTTTGTCTCACTTTAAAACAAACCAGGACCTATTATGCGTGATTTTTCATTCATAGTCCCCCTCGCTTCCATGCCGACCCCTGTCTCTGTGGTTTTTCACTCCCCCCTGCCTCTCTCCGCTCTTCGGTTCGGAGGGCTAGCCTTGTGAGGGGCCAGTGTTTCCACTTCAGGAGTGTCAACTCCAATCTGTGCCGATTTGGTGTGAAATGTGTGCCATGGTGTGGGGGCTCGCAGGTCAACCCCCATAACCCCCCCTCGCCCCCCCAGTAATTGATGTTGCTTATTCATCTGCTTTGCTGTGTCTCCTCTCTCCCTGGTACAGCGGCCCTTTTTGTTTGTCTAAATTGTTTGAAGATTTACTGTAGAGTCTTAGGGCCCTGAGAAGCATCCCCCTGCTGCACTGTCTCAGTGTCCTGGCCTGGCAGGGGGCTCGGCACTGGGGGACACACAATGGCGCCCGCACAAAAGGGGCTTTGCCCAACACAAGGCCTGGAGGACATCTCTTAGCGTGACACTGGGCACTGGGAGGACACACAATGGCGGACGCACAAAAGGGGCTTTTCCCAAGACAGGACTCAGAGGACATCCCATGGCATGACAAGCAGGCCAGCTCTCAGGATAATTAGCCATGGAGCCAATCAGACCATTGGCACTATATGAGTCATCAGTAAACAGGCTAGAACCAGTGTATTGGTATAGATGAGATGAACCAGTGTATTGGTATAGATGAGATGAACCAGTGTATTGGTATAGATGAGATGAACCAGTGTATTGGTATAGATAAGAGGAACCAGTGTATTGGTATAGATGAGATGAACCAGTGTATTGGTATAGATGAGATGAACCAGTGTATTGGTATAGATGAGATGAACCAGTGTATTGGTATAGATAAGAGGAACCAGTGTATTGGTATAGATAAGAGGAACCAGTGTATTGGTATAGATAAGAGGAACCAGTGTATTGGTATAGATGAGATGAACCAGTGTATTGGTATAGATGAGATGAACCAGTGTATTGGTATAGATAAGAGGAACCAGTGTATTGGTATAGATAAGATGAACCAGTGTATTGGTATAGATAAGAGGAACCAGTGTATTGGTATAGATGAGATGAACCAGTGTATTGGTATAGATGAGATGAACCAGTGTATTGGTATAGATGAGATGAACCAGTGTATTGGTATAGATAAGATGAACCAGTGTATTGGTATAGATAAGATGAACCAGTGTATTGGTATAGATAAGATGAACCAGTGTATTGGTATAGATAAGATGAACCAGTGTATTGGTATAGATAAGAGGAACCAGTGTATTGGTATAAATGAGATGAACCAGTGTATTGGTATAGATGAGATGAACCAGTGTATTGGTATAGATAAGAGGAACCAGTGTATTGGTATAAATGAGATAAACCAATATTTTCCTACTCTGTCTCCAGATTTCCCTTCTTTCTCTCTCTCTCTCTCTCTCTCTCTCTCTCTCTCTCTCTCTCTCTCTTCTCCTCGGCTCCGTCTGAGTAACGTTACCTTGCTAGCTCAAGCGCAGGATGAAACGCTCGCTCCGTTTAAACACAAAGAGGGCCCGTAATGATGGAGCCATGTTTAATCTGGTTCCTCTGACATGTCAGCCTGTTAGGGCTGCATGGGTGGTATGTCCTCCAGGCCCTTTGAAGAGGGGCAATTTGGAGAGAGATTTGGATCATTACACAATAAAGAACACTTCATAAGTACTGGAGTGAGTTGGGGGAAATGACGGTTAATGATGTTGACAGCAATTCACCTTGTGCCGAATTACAGAAAGATTTGACTAGACTTGCCTTCTTTAATGAGCCTCGCTTTGTAAAGGTAATGGGCCAGTGTTGAGAAAGAGAGAGTGAATGAGGAAGGGAGGAGGTAGAAAGGAAGGACGGAGAAGAGGGAGGAGGTAGAGGTAGAAAGAGGGGAAAGGAGAGAGAGAGAGGGAAAGAGAGGAGCACACTTCTCTCAAAGAGCTGAGCTAGTGCCTGTGGTTAACGCTACGCAGATTGGCCGTCACATGCCTCTCTTTAAGCTGTTATGTCAGTGAGGCAAAGGCAGAAAGGCCATCTTCAAAAGAAAGAGACTGTAGGCTGTCTCCTCCTATGTTGGAGGTGAATGTTCAGAAGAGAGTGGTGTTAGCCATGTCTGAGAGACTGTGCCATATTGAACTGAGGTAGAAAATGTTTGTATTCTTTTATAGTAAGTGGCTGTAGCATAATGAGTATCACTACGTATCCCAATTATCCATACTTTGTAAATTGACCCAAACACATGAGAGTGGACATGAACCCAACATTGGGGGTTGGTTGTAGTGTTCTTGGTTTCTTGTAGGGTCTTATGAAGAGAACTTTGTTCATGTTAACTTTGTTTTCCGGAATCCTCCGGGCTTAATACTGATATGCTCTCTCCTCAAGTCAAGTGTGTCAGTTGGTTAAGAGCATCCCCCTCTTAAAGACGGTTTATTTTTTTCCTCTGTCCTTAATTTGTATAAACCTATTTATAAGTGGACAGAGATTCCTTCTTTCTTCACGTTTGCCACGTCTAATCATTAACTGACAGACTGACAGATTCACAGTTAAAACACAGTTCCAAATGTGCCATCAAAAATCATATATGGAAATGAGTGGTAAATATAAATATGTAAGTACAACAACGGATTCACTGCCAATTATCCATTTACATAGATGTCTGTTATAATGCAACATTTTAAATAAAAGGATGACACTCAACTTCTAACAGGCTTGAGCAGTGATATGTTCTGTTATCCCCTTGATGAATGAAAAAACAAGACATAAACAACACAGACGAAAGAAAGAAAGAAAGAAAGATGTCCCACTGGTTGTAGCTTTCCTCTATAGTTCTTTAGGACACAGCTACAGTACACACTAGCAGGTTAGCTCCTATAGACACAGGGTAGTCTTGTTAGAAAAATGTATTTCAGATTAGATGACTTGCCAAATGAACCCTTCAATACCTGACTATAGGACAACGGTAGATCAAACCCGCAATGTGCAAACAGTTGAGTAAATTATGACTGACTTGTTGTTTTTTAGCTTTATTGAAATGCACCACTCCTGGCCCTCTTTTTACATTAGCAGTCTAATTGTATCATGTAGAAAATGGAAAGACAGCAAGCCCCTGTAATAGATTGAGAAACAAGGGGAGGGAAGCAAGAGGCTTTAATTGGTATGAATAGTTGTCTAATTATCACTTCTGTGGCTGGCCCTGATGCTAAGATTATGTAATTATCATTCTGTAACATTGTGGAACGATATTGCTTTTCCCATGTCATTTCTGAGACGCCTCTGTACCTGACACTTAGGGAGCCACTTAATGATACGCTGGAACGACAGCTAATTATATCATAATAACAGCTTGATGAAAGCACAGAGGCAGAGAGAGGCACAGAGGCAGAGAGAGGCATAGAGGCAGAGAGAGGCACAGAGGCAGAGAGAGGCAGAGAGAGGCACAGAGGCAGAGAGAGGCAGAGAGAGGCATAGAGGCACAGAGGCAGAGAGAGGCACAGAGGCAGAGAGAGGCATAGAGGCAGAGAGAGGCACAGAGGCAGAGAGAGGCACAGAGGCAGAGAGAGGCACAGAGGCAGAGAGAGGCATAGAGGCACAGAGGCAGAGAGAGGCACAGAGGCAGAGAGAGGCATAGAGGCACAGAGGCAGAGAGAGGCACAGAGGCAGAGAGAGGCACAGAGGCAGAGAGAGGCACAGAGGCAGAGAGAGGCATAGAGGCACAGAGGCAGAGAGAGGCACAGAGGCAGAGAGAGGCATAGAGGCAGAGAGAGGCACAGAGGCAGAGAGAGGCACAGAGGCAGAGAGAGGCATAGAGGCACAGAGGCAGAGAGAGGCACAGAGGCAGAGAGAGGCATAGAGGCACAGAGGCAGAGAGAGGCACAGAGGCAGAGAGAGGCACAGAGGCAGAGAGAGGCATAGAGGCACAGAGGCAGAGAGAGGCACAGAGGCAGAGAGAGGCAGAGAGAGGCATAGAGGCACAGAGGCAGAGAGAGGCACAGAGGCAGAGAGAGGCATAGAGGCAGAGAGAGGCATAGAGGCACAGAGGCAGAGAGAGGCACAGAGGCAGAGAGAGGCATAGAGGCACAGAGGCAGAGAGAGGCACAGAGGCAGAGAGAGGCATAAAGGCAGAGAGAGGCATAGAGGCAGAGAGAGGCACAGAGGCATGTGGATGGAGGACAGGGCTCCAAGACTGGAGGACATGCACAGCAATGTCATCTTAGATCCCTGGGATTACAACAGTCCAAGTACAACAATGTTTTAATTACAAATGTGCTAATTCATTATGATACATTGATTTAAATATTACTTTGTTGCTGCACTGTATCAAACACTGTTCATTCAATTATAGTAAATATGATGATATGAAATAATAATGATATGCTTTAATTGCTTTTTTTGTATTGCAAGTTAATTACGGCAGGTTTACGGAACAAGCCTGAAGCAGGCATTTTGCAATCAAAGACCACACCTGTTGTATTTGTAGTATTACCGTAACATACCTCTGCACATCACCTCTTTGTCTGGGGGAAGTGTTATCAGCAAGAACCCATGCTGGGAAACCAGGTTTCTACACAACTTCTACATTCAGGTTCTACCGTAGTCTGACTCGTGTAGAATACTACATGGCCCTTCTAGTGAAAAGGAAGGAACACAGATGACGCACACACACACACCCTTAGGATAAGGGGAGGCGGGGGGTAGATGGGTGATCTCACAGAGAGAGAAGGGGAAAGCTGAGAGGCAGCATCAACAGCCGCACCCCTACCCCGACTGCTCTCCAAACTTTTTAATTAGCTCTAATTACCTTTGCAGGGAAATGTCAGGGCTTGAAAGGATTTGTGTCAGCAAGTGAGAGATCAAAGATTGTGGCGCTATGCATGTAAATCTGAGAAGTGAGAAGGAATAGAGGGCTGTGTATACAGGAGAGAGAGAGAGAGAGAGAGAGAGAGAGAGAGAGAGAGAGAGAGAGAGAGAGAGAGAGAGAGAAGAGAGGAGAGAGAGAGAGAGAGAGAGAGAGAGAGAGAGAGAGAGAGAGAGAGAGAGAAGAGAGGAGAGAGAGAGAGAGAGAGAGGAGAGAGAGAGAGAGAGAGAGAGAGAGAGAGGGAGACAACCTATTTGGTGCAGTAGACTCTGGCCCTAGTTATCCTGTCTCCACTACTTGCAACACTGTGTATACCCCCCATGTAGTCCCAATTAGATAGTGAAATCAATCTATTTCCCACTAGTATTGAGCAAAAAGGATTTATTCTTTGAACAGCCATGATAGGACTTAAAGACTCAATCTTAGATGTATATTTTATTATCTGAGTGTGTGTGTGTGTGTGTGTGTGTGTGTGTGTGTGTGTGTGTGTGTTGTGTGTGTGTGTGTGTGTGTGTGTGTGTGTGTGTGTGCGTGCGTGTGCGTGCATGCAAGTGTGTGTGTGTGTGTGTGTGTGTGTGTGTGTGTGTATGTGCGTGTGCGTGTGCGTGCGCACATGTGCGTTTATAATGCATGTCTGGACATCAGACACAATTGATCATTTGCCATTTGCAAGTCAACGTGGGCCAGTGATTATTAGCTATTAGGTGAACGGCTGAAGCATATACACACATGGCTGGGAGTTGACAGTTGAGCTTAGTCCAGCCTAATGTGGCATGGGTCTCTCTCACAACACTGAACTGTAACACTGTAATAACCGAGGCCCATTCAAACTGACAGAGCGATGACGGATTTACCTAATTTTATTAGAAGCCTTTCTACTTGTATCTTGGTTCATAATAATTAAAGCAGAGTGTGTGTGTGTGTGTGTGTGTGTGTGTGTGTGTATCTCTGTGTGTGTTTGTGTCTGTGTGTGTGTGTGTATGTGTGTGTATCTCTGTGTGTGTTTGTGTCTGTGTGTGTGTGTGTGTGTGTGTGTGTGTGTGTGTGTGTGTGTGTATCTCTGTGTGTGTTTGTGTCTGTGTGTGTGTGTGTGT
>NC_139653.1:5830796-5915254 GCF_951799395.1 Argentina silus | reverse complement strand
ACAGACATTGGTGCACTGCAAGGACAGAGACCAGGCACCATGAAGAAGAATGTATCCCAGTACAGCATCTTCTCATAGTGGAAAACTAATCTACCTCTCCAACCCACACATCCCATACACCCTCCACCTGACAGACACATCCCTATCAGGTCATTGGTGGAGCTTATAGTTCTTTTTGGGCAGGGTGTGGGGTCACGGGTCAAACCTAGCTTATAAAGTCAGACCTGTCAGAGTAGAGGTGTCTGCCAGGTCTTTATCCCTACAGTCCCTGGGTCTCTGATCCACTGAACCAGAGTCAGTCATCAGAGAGAGTTGTAGTGGGGGATGACCTCTTAACTGTTCCTTTGAAGTGGGCTGCCCTGGAAGGTGTAGAGAGAGGAGGGAGGAGAGGAGACGATTAGTCCTGGTCTGTTTAGGTGAGCTATCAGCCCCTTTTGCCATGGCTAATGACATAGGAGAGCATATTAACCTCAAACAGACATTCACCAGGGAGAGTGGGAAGTGTGCACACATAGTCTATGACTCCAATGTAGTGATATGCAGCTTCATCACTCACACACACACACACACACACACACACACACACACACACACACACACATACATACACACACACACACACACACACACACACACACACACACACACAGAAACACACAGAAACACACAGAAACATCAACTGGAAGAGTCTTTAGTCTTGAGGTAGTGTATTCTGTGATGATCCTGAACGTTCATACCAACCCAGTCGTTGGTATTATGCCTTTTAGAAACACTTTTTTTTTGTATTTGCACATGATGAAACCCATACGCAAAGTTACAACATGACATGCCGCCCCTCATTCATGTCTTTGTAGTCGTAATGCCTTTACATGTATCATATGAAGTCCAAACCGTGTCATATCTAAAGCAGATTAAGCGTAAGATTTTCACTGGCAGCTCCAAATGTACCCTAATATTCTGCATGGCCATTATTAGTCATTTCCAGCTGCATGGCGAAGAGCAGTGTAATCCTCTCCTCTCTGACAGGTTAGAATTGACACTCATCCAGGGAGGAGAGCTAGCTTGCTATCTGTACATACGCATGTCCTGGACGTGTGATCTTTAAGTGACCACCTGAGGCTTGGTGACATGGTGAGAGCAAAGACACAGGGAGCAGGGGGGCAGTGTGAGACGAGAGGAGAGGAGAGGAGAGGAGGGGAGAGGAGAGGAGAGGAGAGGAGAGGAGAGGAGAGGAGAGGAGAGGAGAGGAGAGGAGAGGAGGGGACGGGAGAGGAGAGGAGAGGAGAGGACGGGAGAGGAGAGGAGGGGACGGGAGAGGAGAGGAGAGGAGGGGACGGGAGAGGAGAGGAGAGGAGAGGAGAGGACGGGAGAGGAGAGGAGAGGAGAGGAGAGGTGAGGAGAGGAGAGGAGGGGACGGGAGAGGAGAGGACGGGAGAGGAGAGGAGAGGAGAGGAGAGGACGGGAGAGGAGAGGAGGGGACGGGAGAGGAGAGGAGAGGAGAGGACGGGAGAGGAGAGGACGGGAGAGGAGAGGAGAGGAGGGGACGGGACGGGAGAGGAGAGGAGAGGAGAAGATGGGACGGGAGAGGAGAGGAGAGGACGGGAAAGGAGAGGAGAGGAGAGGAGAGGAGAGGAGAGGAGAGGAGAGGAGAGGAGAGGAGAGGAGAGGAGAAGAGAGGAGAGGAGAGGAGAGGAGAGGGGAAGATGGAGACAGATAATGACAGTCTAATACACCGACACTGTCGTCAGGGATTCACACAGCCCCCGGGCATTTCAGATCATTTTAACATGTCACACTGCTCCTCTAGTTTTCATGTATTTTGTTTTGGCTTGTTGGTACAGTATGGTGCTGTTGTTGTGTTGGCTTGTGTTTCTTTTGTTTTTGTCTCGTTGATGTGACTGGTAAGTGGATTACTGGTACGTTAATATCACACCTGTACTGTATGACATGCTTCGAAAACAAGAGATTGAAATCAACATATGGTGTTATTGTTAAGGCAAAGCGTCTTGGAATAGTACTGCTCTCCTGCTGGATCACAAGATCCCAGAATGGTCTGATCCCCTCATGATGGGTAAATTACTATTTAGACTGATGGACAAAAAGACCAACCTTTCCTCCATTTATTCCCCTCTCTCTCTCTCTCTCTCTCTCTCTCTTTCACTTTACCTATTAAGTTTATTAAAGCCAGTCCGGAACCTTCTTTTCATACCCCCACTCCCCTCTCCCATTCATTATGCTGCCCTAATCTTGGCAGACTATCTGAAGGGTGCGCTGGATAGTCCATTATGCACATATGAGGGCCATCACGGCCCCAGTATTGGACAATTCATCAAGCATTTATCAGTTGCCCTCTGAACAGCGTGTCCATTTGCCTGTCACTCCCCAGTCCTGGCCTTCTTATTGGAAGAACATGTTTTTCCATCTCTACCACTCAACAGCTCTGAAGTCACACCAGCCCTCCAACCTTAAAACAGGGCCTTGGAGCATTATGCTTTATGGCTTTTCAATTTATGTTTTTATTTTTATTTTAAAGGTTATTTTGAGTGGGGCAGTCCCGCACTTATATTTTTCATTTTATTGGATAGAGATAGTGAAGAAAGACAGGAAAGTAAGGAGGAGAGGGAATGTCATCAGTGCATGGGCCGGTAAAAGTAAAAGAGAGTAAAAGAGAATACAGACCTTCCTCCTCTTTATCCGTGGCACTGGCCGCTGAGATGTCTCTAATGTCTGTTGGCGTGACTGGTCTTCGTTAGAACCGTCCTTGGTCATGTTTTGACTCTGTGATGGTTTGGGGTTGGGGTTAGTAGTCAGTGAGCTGTGTTATGAGTAGCTGCTTTTGGAATCCAACTCCCTGGTTGACCTCTGTTCATGACTGCTACTAGAACGCCAACTGCGATTCATTTTGACACACTTAGAGACAAACAGAGAGACAAGTCTGCATCGCAGATGTTATGCAGCTGAAGTTACCATCCTCCACCTCTCATTCGCCACTTAAGGACATCTGACATGGGATGGACGCACGCCATTTGGCAGGAGTGAGCAGCATTTCAGCCAATCAAAGGGTTTTCTCGCCCCCACTGTCAGTGGTGGTTTATCAATCAGTGTGTCTGCATTAGTATTAGTCGATCCAGCTGTCTCTGTACCACTCTGGGTCATTGTCTCCTCTCCTATCTCCTAGTCTGGCCTCATATGTCCTTTCCTCTCCTCCTGTCACCTCATCTCGCCTCCTCTGTCTTTTTGTCTTTCTCTGTTTCTATTTCGGTCTCTGTGCATCTCTCTATCTCTCCCTCTCTCTCTCTCTCTCTCTCTCTCTCTCTCTTTATCTCTCTCTCTCTCTGTCTCTCTCTCTCCCTCTCTCTCTACCTCTCTCTACCTCTCTCTCTCTCTCTGTCTCTCTCCCTTTATCTCTCTCTCTCCCTCTCTCTCTCTCTCTCTTTCTCTCTCTCTCTCTCTCTCTCTCTCTCTCTCTCTCCCTCCCCCCCCACCCACACACACACACACACACACCTCCTCTGTGTGATGCATGTCGGTGAGCTAACGCAGGCTAAGTGGTAGTCACAGCATAAAGGCAGAAGGGGGTGAAGTATTAGCTTTGACAATGAGCCCGATCATAATTATCTTAACAAGGACTGGGTTCATCGCTGCACCTTGTTAAAGCTATCACCCCCCCTCTGTGTGTGTGTGTGTGTGTGTGTGTGTGTGTGTGTGTGTGTGTGTGTGTGTGTGTGTGTGTGTGTCGTTGGGGGGTGCTTGCGTGCATGCATGCTTCTGTGCATGTGCTTCCCGTTTACTAAATAGCTGGTGCATTGGGACACAGCTGAATTACTTACACACATTATAAAAACAGAGAGGCTGCTCTTATTTTGAAGAGTAAACCACTTTTACTCCGCTATCGCTGTAACTTTGTTAGTTCTCCAAGATCCATATTAAAACAGACTGAAGCCCATCTCATACAGGTGGAGGTCTGGAAAAAGGAAAGATAAGATTAATATTATCATGTACCAGAGTGATTGCAAGAGGAAAAAAAAGATCTGCCCAAGATAGCTGCCACTAAAACTGACTAACTTGTCTTAATTAATGTAACTGCTGACGGAATGTATTCTGAAGTATCTTGTCTGCTTGAGTATTAACCAACTGCCTCCAAATTCATTGGATGGCGCTTCATCATACAGTAAGACAATGACCCAAAACACACTGCCATAGCAACTAGGGACTTTTTCAGGGCCAAAAAAGTAGAAAGTTATTGACTGGCCAAGTCAATCTTCAGATTTAAATCAAATTGAATTGAATGGATTTAATTTCCTGATGATAAGATTTTAGGCAAAAAAAGACCTCAAAACAAACAACTGAAGATGGCTGCAGTACAAGCATGGCAGAGCATCACCAGGGAAGAAGATGTTTTGTGTTAAATGAGTGAGGCCTTATTTCTATTACAGCATATTGGATGACTGTCATTCATATTCCATTCACCCAGCTCAATGTAACATCGATAGGTTTACGCTATTTACTACATACCCAGGCCTTGCAAGATACTCCAATTTCTACCCTACTGTATGCATCATGAGCTTGCCACAACCTAGCACACAAATGAAGGTTTAAAGCGTACAGGTGCCCAGGAGGACTGGTGGGCCCCGGTGGCAATACATAAATACAACCAAAAGCTTACCTTCATTCAGAGGAATTGCTGTGTTGGATAACCTTTGCAAGTTAACATAAAAAAATACATTCCTCTCTGCTTGAGTCAGGTTGTTGAGGAGACTAAATTAGCTGCATTAGCTAAGTTGCCTTAGTGAAAGGTAAACTAAGAAAAACTATAACAAAATAATGTTATTAATTAATATATATATAGTTTTGTCTGAAAAGATAACTTCGTAAATGTTTCACTATATTTTTATAGCCATAAAAAATCATATTAGTAAACTGAAATAAAAATAAGAAACAAACCTGTCCAAGAAATTAAAACTAAACTAAAACTACAATCTTTGTCTCCAAAACTAAATCAAGTAAAATAAAAACCAACACCATCATTTTTTATTTTTGGGGGGGTTGTCAATGCTCAAAATATGATAAAAAAAAAATGTGAGTGTGGCTTTTTGTCCTCATGCATGGCAGTGAGGTGTTGTGCATCATCATCACTAGGTAACGGTAGTTACTAGTTTATTATTCAATTATAAACCATCTACAAACAGTTATAACTCATTAGTTTAGATTGTTTGATATTCACTTGGTGCTTGCCATATAGGGAGCTTGTTCAGGAGCCAGTTATTAATGCTTTATAAATGCACTTATAAATGCTTTAAAAACTAACCCTGAAATGAAATTATCATTAAAGTTATTTGCAATGGTTGCACAGTTGGTAAAGTTATTTCCTGAATTGTGGGGATGATTTGGCTGGCACCAAACCAATTCAACACATTTTTACATACAGTACAATGTGAAGATCTCCCAAGTAGAGTATGGCTGTCACAATGTTTTTTGAACCATGGCCCTTGAAATCCTGATGTCCTTGTCAACTCATTCATTATTTAAACATGTCCACCATGCAGGTTCACAGATTTTATTTCTTGCTATATCAATCCACTACTTACCTTTTCTGTGTTTACTGTGTGGTTAGTGGTCTGAGCTGGTTTGGGTATCAATGAGTAGACCACATTGACAATTAAGTCACGAGAGTAGTCTTCTATGTACTTATGGAGAAAACCTCTGACCATATAAGAGGTACCAACATGTATAACTGATGAAATGTAACACCGTTAACCATTTATTATTGAGTTATCAACATTTATGAATTAGTTATCAACATTTAGTAATGAGTTATCAACAATTGTAACTGATAATATGTGACCTTAAAGTAAAGTGTAACACCGTTGATTATTTATGAATGACATACCAACATTTATTAATGGGTTACCAACATTAATTAATGGGTTACCAACATTTCCAACTGATGAAATGGGACCTTAATGTAAAGTGTAACACCATTTACCATTTATGAATGAGGTACAAACATTAATTATTGAGTTACAAACATTTGTAATAATGAATGTGCACCTACAGTATAACATCTAAAATAAGGCACTCCAAGTGAAGTAGCCTTACCTTTTATAAACAATTATGAAAATTGCATGATTCATAATAAGTAGTCATCAGTGAATAATTCTCAATTGTTCATTCATGCTTGTCTATTCTATAGTAATGACAGAGAAGGCATTCACTTTTAACAAAGCATAACCCAATAACAAACTGCAGCAAGGCTGCTGGCCTGCTGCAAAATGAAAATAGATAAGTTAATAAACAGCAACACAGCATATAGCAAACTGTGTACTATCTGTGTTTAAACTACACGTTGTTTCAAGCTTATGACAAAGCCACAGTGGTGTGAAACTAGCTAGCTAGGTAGCTCAGTTAGCCAGTCATGACAGTATCAAAACAAACCTATAGCTAGCTAGCTGGCTTGTGTAGCTAGTTAGTAGCACCACATTTGAAGTAAGTTGCTAGCACTAGGTGATTTACATCTTTCTCGTTTTCTTCGAGGCAGCAGCTGGCCATAGCCTGCCGATCGTTGGTAGGTGTTGTATATCATTTGATAGTTTTGACCAAATACTGAGTAAAGATAACAACACGAGAGAGCTGTCAAACCAGTTCTGCATTCATTATGCTTTTTGAAAGTCCTTCAAAATAGTAGTTATTTTTCTCTTCAAAATAAGAGTACTGCACTATAAACGGTTTAAATACTAGTCATGCTGAACTGTAACCAGATAACCTGCTGTACCATACAGAGTGACCTCTATGTTGTGACCCAGTAGCAGCCATTAAACCCAAACCTACAGACCTTGACCTTCACATTGCTTCAGACTATGATTCTTAGCACAGCATTACCTGTGCAATATGACTCTTTCATTATACCATTGTATCATTTAGACAACATAGGGCACTCATTGGACTATAGAGACATTTTATAGAGACATTATTGCAGTTATCATTAAATATTATTGTTGTTGTTAATTAATCAATTTTCAAAATGTTTTCAATTATTATAAAAGTGTACCCAGAGAGGCTTGGAGAACCTGTCTGCTATTGCTCTTGTCCAATGAGGTCTTGTCATACCAGAAATGAATCAATAAGTGGAGGGCCTCAGTTTCAACCATAGCTGATATCTGAGGGTAATCATGGTTGTAATTGTAGCATAGAGGCATAGATAGATAGAGTACATTAATTAAGAGTAATTACAACCATAATTACACACATCCGGTGTAAAAACTAGCAAATCCAATTTCCAAACTGATTATAAGTGAATTATTAACTAATTATAAACTATTTATAAACCCTTTACAAATGTGACCTTAACAAACAGGACCTAAAACTAAACTGAAACTAAACTGAATTGAAAATTACATTTGAAAATAGTATAATGGAAAAGACAAAACTGTATAATAACCTTGACCTGTATATGGTACCGACATGAGTAGTAGCATATACAGTAATACACAGATTGCATGCCAGGCCTATACACCTCTCTGAATTACATGAATCACAGTCATGAACACACACCGACACACACACACACACACACACACACACACACACACACACATTACTGCTAGTCATCCATTTGGCGATTGTCATGACAAGAGTGTAATATTTACATAATGTACCTCACAGACAGTGTGTATTATGACATTGATGCTAGCCAGAGAAGCAGAAGGTTTATTAGTTCACACTGGGCCTAAAACTGTGCTGTGTAGTTGTATCAGCCTGGATATGCTTACCAGGAGGTTATCTTAACATTGCTTCAGTTCAAAAATAAATATGAAAGAGAAATATGACTATGTTTACACAATCCATTTATTGCATATTTGTACGCATTCAGGTCGAAAGAAACCAGATAAAATCAAAATATGACATCCTACCCAGTTATTTAATTGCTCAAACTGAATTCCTCAACACACATTCTACACACACACACACACACACACACACACACACACACACACACACACACATACACACACACACACACACACACACACACACACAAACACACTTCTCACACACACACACACACACACACACACACACATACACACACACACAGGCTTTTTGCACCTTCAATGGCTTGGACTTTGCCAACATTACCTTGAACACTGCCCTCCATCCATTTGTATGCCTGTGTGTGTGTGTGTGTGTGTGTGTGTGTGTGTGTGTGTGTGTGTGTGTAGTATTGGTGTTGAGAAATGGAGGTAATGCATGTGCGATATAACATCAAAGGGTTCTGTCATGCTTCACAAAAACAAAGAGAGTAAAAAATTAAAAAATATACCTTACCTAAAATGCTTTGGTGTTAAAACATTCAAACCAGCCACTATCATGAAACAGTTGCAAAAAGTTTCCCTTCCCGTTCTGTCTGTGATTGCGAGTGAGCAAGCGTGCGTATTCCGGTTCTGCTGTGAAAATGATGGATGACAAGTTAAATTTGTGTCCGGGGAGTGAAGGTGAACTGTGACAGAGTGATTTGTCTTGGGAATGGGAGGGTTAGGGTCAGGCAAAACCGGCGCCTCAAGGCACAAGACATTGACAAATTCATCCTGCCCGCCGCATTTCTGAAGCCTTTTGTTTTGAATCCTGGCTACTCACAAGTGACCCCCATCCCTCATCCTGCCAGCCGCTGAAGGATGCCTTGCCATGCCAGGGGAGCTCAGCTCCACTAATTCTTGTCATTCAACCCTCCTGACAGGTCCAGGCCTCAAACTCTCCAGGCGCGTGAAAAGAGGGAGGCTGAAATATTTATTTGTGCACATAATGGCTTGCCCAGATTTAAGGCCATATCAATTTTTTCCTGTTGCCTTTATCATTGCAGGTCACTGACGAGTCTCAAAGCGTTCACTGGGCTGGAAGAGCTGGTCGTCGACAACAATCTGCTCGGAAATGACCTCCAGTTGCCCAGGTTACCCAACCTCCACACCCTGACACTCAATAAGAACCAAATATCCTTTCAAGCGGAGTACTCACTGCTGCTCACTCTCTGGCATGGTCTAGAGAGACCAGAAAGGATTAGATATATACTGTACCACTATGAGAATGCTATACTTTGTTTAGTTTTTCACCTTGTTTCTCTTATTTTATATGTTTTTTGGGGGGTTTTACCTGTGTTTTTTAAAAGTAATTTTCTTTTTTATAGTGTATTTGTTCTAAAGTTAAACACAGTGCAATATAGACAAGTGGTACTTGTTGTGTCACCTCTTTCAAGCTAACTGGTTTTTGAGCCACAGGGACCTCTAGTGGAGATAGGGGCAAGAACCCCTTGCGAGTGTTTTGATATGTTAGGAGAGAGGAGGTTTACATTGGAAAGAACTTCACTCGCTATGTTTTAAGAGTGGTGCAATGTACCAGACGTAATAGTAATTTGAGATCCTGACTATGTTTCCAATGTATTAATATGCAGTACCATTAACTTGCATGGGAAGACTGGGAACAATTAAATCACCCAGAAAAAGAACATACACAATTTGAAAATAAACAGTGACACTCAACCATTTTGTACCACTTAAAAATAAACAAAATATGCTGTTGTTTTTGCTGTTGTAGAATATGTGTTGGCAGTTACATTGTGTATAACGATGAAGAGTATATCTTCCTCATACAACAGTAAACCCGGTACACATTAACTCTGAACATTCACATTGAATTCACAACACAGAAATATTGCAACGCTGCATAGTTGGTGAATTCCCTGTTACTGCAGCTTAAGAGTGAGTTTAACAATGGGTCCTGTTTTCCTGTTGATCGCTACATCCATCCAGGGGGTAATGATGCAGACACACACACACACACACACACACACACACGCACACACACCTCCAGAGCCGACATTCAAACTAGGGCTCCTTGAAGTGTGCGTCAGGGACTCAAAGCTGAGTTTGGGTGTGAAGTGGTCGGAACATGCTAATGGGCCAATTATGTACATCCTGACATGGCGCGGTGCCATTTTAAAACTGGAGTGCTGCATTAGTGCTGTTGTATTTTGACACTTTGGGCCTCAATTTTCCAATGAAGTGAATGTATTAGTGATGAATGCGTCTGTTTAAGGGGGTTGTTTGTTTTCTCTGTGTTTGGGGAAAGTTTTTCCACGGCACAGCTCTGGGAATCATGGACCGTTTGAACCACAGGGCATCCATCATTTTGTCAATGTTTTAATGCCCTGCACCCGGCCACCTAGGAGTGAGTGAATGAGTGAGTGAGTGAGAGAGAGAGAGAGAGAGAGAGAGAGAGAGAGAGAGAGAGAGAGAGAGAGAGAGAGAGAGAGAGAGAGAGAGAGAGAGAGAGAAGTAGAATAAGGGACCTCAACAGCCAAATTCTCTTACTATTCTCCAAACTGAGCCTCCCTGTCTGCCCCAATCACATAATGCCTCTTACTGGCTGTTTAGAAGGCTGTGGGGGGAGAGAAAGTGGAAGGGGGTCAGTAAATGCTAATGTAATTAACAGTGCTGGATCCTTGACCTCCGCCCTTTGACACCTGACTGATATTGAGGCTCTGCTGGAGCACTTGGGTGATGTGACCCCATCACTGGAGTACCTGAGCCTGCTGGGGAACGAGGCCTGCCCCAACCAGCTGGTCAGCCCGGACAAGGACGAGGACGACTACCAGAGATACAGGTCAGTTAGTGTAGCAGAGATCAGGGCGCACGGTGATGATGTCACAGAGGTTCACACACAAAGGTGCCTGTCACTGTACTGGATTCTACCCATGCTGGAAAATGTTTTACTTCTTCAGATTAATTCATTAAAGATAGATTCTTGGATGTGACGTCATAGCAAAAACACTAGTGGGGAGATGCTGCCAAATACGGAGACTTTCAAATATGGAGATGCAACAGACTAGAGAATAAAGCGTGTTGCGACAGAAACGCATCAAAAGGTTTTGTTTTGCAGAAAACCTCTCCAGTAGAATTAAAATATCTTTAGTTCTCATGCAGGCAGCTGCTTTCTATAGGCTAGTTTTCAGAGAAATTGAACCAATAAAGAAGAAACTGATGGACATGGAAAGAAAGAAAGTGAAAGTCAAGGGCAGCGAAACGAGGGGACGCTCTTGTTTGCTCTTGTTCACTACAATATACTTGATAAAAGTTCTGTTTTCACGGGAATGACGTAAATTAGATTCTACCATTATTGTTTAGAATCGTCATGCCGTTTTTGACACTGTTTTTCCTCACTCAGATTTCAACCGTTATAAAAGCTTTGTCAAACCACCTCTCTCTCTAGTCTGGTTTGCAAAATGGATTTCATGTGTGACTAGTCACTGCCACAAATGAGTGTTTACTACCGGGATGTACAGAGGAGACGATGCATTAAACATCAATGCTCTCCTCGAGAGCTCTGAAATGTGACCACCATTTGTCAGGGTCCTTTACATAAATCGCCATGAAAGCAAAAAAGCATACTCCTGTTTGTCTGTTTTAGCCCTAAGTGCTTGTTTCTGACTGTGTTGGGTATGAATCATTTAGCACCACCCAGGCCTGGCTGAAACCTCCTCCATCCCTCTCGCCTCTCACAGTTGTCTTGCAGCCGAGGGATGCTGTTGTGTTTGTAACTGACAGCATCTATCGGGCCTATGCTATAATATTTATAATGTGTCACATAGTAATACATCAATTTGAGTGTGATGCAGATTTCATGTCTGACAAGGTTAGGCGGCGTGCAGGTCGTGACAGCACTGGCCTTGGGCGATGAATACCCCCAGCCCCCACCGCCATGCCCCGGGACTTACAGCTCACTCAATTACCCACTGGAACGCAGGGCACCTTCAATTAGAAATATACACTTTAGTAATGTGTGTGTAGAACATAACATTCAGTCACCAGTGTCTGTCTCTGTCTCTGTCTTTGTCTCTCCCTCCCTCTCTCTCTCTCTCTCTCTCTCTCTCTCTCTCTCTCTCTCTCTCTCTCCCTCCCTCTCTCTCTCTCTCGCTCGCTGTCTCGCTCGCTCTCTCTCCCTCTCTTTCTCTCTCTCTCTCTCTCTTTCTCTTTCACCCTCTCATTTCCTATCTCTCCCTATCTCTCTCTCTCTCTCTCTCTCTCTCTCTCTCTCTCTCTCACCCTCTCTCTCTCTCTCTCACCCTCTCTCTTGTGAAGGAGGAAGTCTGACCCGCTACCATGGAATGCCCCCCCAACACAGAGCCTATTGTTGCCTGCTATGTTTACATCTTGTCTCAAGTGACACAATCTCATTTTTAAATCTCTTGTTCCGGGCTGATCAAAGACTAGACTGGATGGACAGTTTTGCCTCAGGTGTGTTAACCACCACCACCTGCACCTGTGCTCACTCAAGCACCTTTGAGTTTAAACATTGTAAAGTAGAATAACAATAATTAACTTAAAAAGCAGCCCTCACCCCAACCACAAATTATCATCTTTTCCCCTTTAGTGACACAATCTTATATTATGGACGTATGTGTAACTAGACAACATGACTAGCACTGTGACCTTCAACAGCTATGGTACGAAGTCTGTTTCAAGCTTTTCTGGGTAGCAACATACTACACTGTATCTCACAGCACAAGAAGACATGATTTGCCTCGCCATGCAAACCTTCGCATACAGGTTTTGATTGAATACGGTGTGTCATATTGTTGTCGTCCCTCCCCTTACCTCCCCTGCCACTCTGATTGGTTAGAGGCTTGTCATCTGCTATGACCCAGTGATGGGAGGTTACCGATGGAGAGAATGACCTCTCTGCATGTCTCCCAAGGCCATGTTCACATCTCATCAGAGAGATACCTTCTCCATGCACTCTGCTATAACAGGTGGAGCCCTCCTGGGATCTGTATTATGAGACATGTACATCCAGGGGGATGAGGTGGAAAGATTTCACATGGATTTCTTTTGATTGACGTTCTGGGTGTGCTTTTTACTATACTTGTGTTCATGTTTTTTTGTTTGCGACACCCATAAGCAGTCACTGATTTGATAGTGGAACTTTAGAGTGGGGAAAGCCGACTTTTGTGCCTTTTTGTTACAAATTCATGTAAATACAGTACAAATACAGTGGCTTCATGCTGCCTTTAATATCCTACAGTATTGTATTTGTTACACTCTACTCCAGTATGTTCATTCCCATGTCATCCTGATGGAATCAATCCACAGCCACCTTCCACAGTAATCCTGGGCTGTTGAAAACCCCACGTCAGTTTTGACTATATCTGCCTTCATCACCATCATCATCATCATCATCATCAACTTGTCACTTGCCCGCGTACGAGTAGCTCTCTGTGAGACCTGTCTCTGCCCATATCCTCCTCGTCCCTCCTCACCCTCCACTTTATAGGTGCTGTGTGTGTGTGTGTGTGTGTGTGTGTGTGTGTGTGTGTGTGTGTGTGTGTGTGTGTGTGTGTGTGTGTGTGTGTGTGCGTGTGTGCGTGCGTGCATGCGTGTGTTTGGCTGCAAACCCTAGCCTTGACATGCAGCCTCCCTCCACTCCCACCCTCCCCATGAAAGCTTCTGTTGTCATCTATGTATTCCAAACCATTATCTGCTGACGTTTCTCTCCCTCCCAATGAAAGATAGAGAGTGTCTGAGAGCTTAAAAAGATATCTGTGATGTTGCCAGAATGACAGGTTTGGCAGATGGGGTGTATATCTCCTTTCGTTCTATTTATATTTTGTCCTTATTTTGATCGGCTTTGAAGGTTATTACATACAGAAAGAAGATATCACCATTGCATCTGTGCTGCTGAGTAAACACGGCTTATTTTTTGAGTTTTGTTGATATTTGTGTTTTACAAATTGGAATTTGTGTCATTTGATTTGCATAATCGCGTTTTACATCAATAATAATAGCTAGTTTTCATGCTATGGCAGGTTCTGTGGAGTTGAAATACAGTATCATCTATTTTTCTGATGGGCAATATAGACATCTTTTGCCTTTTTGGTCATTAGACTGGGCTTAGTGTTACTGTAAATAGTAATCAGTTGCCTATTTACTCAAATCACGTGTAAGAAATAAGTTGATGTAATTGTCTAACTTGTTAAAACTTTGTTATGATGTGTTAGATGTTATAATGTATTGTCTTTTTCTTAGGTACTTTGTTCTACACAAGCTTCCCAGCCTGAAGTTTCTGGACACCAGGAAAGTGACCAAGAGAGAGAAGACGGAAGCTGATGCACGAGGAGCATTCATGAAGGTGGTCAAACCCAAGTCAGATATGGTGAGTGGACCACATTTTTTTAATCAGAAGTTAATGTGTGTCTGTATATGATGCTCTCTTCGGCACAGCCCATGAAATAAAGAAACTTTCAGAACTTTCAAGAACTTCAGAAGTTCAGAACGGGAATCCTCCTTCAAAGTAATAATCTGAGAGATCTAAGATGATTTTCTATCATATGACAGATCAGTCATCCCTGTTTGAGGGCAGTCATTTGTCAAACCCTTCTAACCCTACTTAGGCCACATGCAAGTGATGTGAATGTGTAGGAGAAACTACTCCTGAAAGAATAACAATACCCTCATCCCTCTATCCTCCTTCCTGTCTCCTTTTCAGTTTTGTCTGTGAGTGAGCCTCTTTGCAGCAGTCCTAGTGCTGGGGCCCTTTGAACAGGGAACCTTATGGTGCACACTCTCCCCTCTCTACTGAGTCTCTCTTTACTGAGTGTGTGTGTGTGTGTATGTGTGTGTGTGTGTGTGTGTGTGTGTGTGTGTGTGTGTGTGCGTGTGCGTGTGTGCATGTGTACGTACGTGTGTGTGTGTGACCACGGCCTGACCTCATTCCGTATGCTTGAGCCCAGATCAAAGTCGACGGGCGGCTGTCCGGTCGCTGTTGTGTTGCCAAGCGTGACAACGCTCGCGATCGGAGCGACAGCTCATGTACACGCCGGTCACAATCGCTTAATTATCCCCGGCCCACGTACCTTTTCCTCCCTTTTTCGTTTAGAGCCTTGCAGACTAATTAGAGTTTGGGATTTCATAGTTGATGTAACCTCCTCTACCCTTTCCTCCTCAGCCTTCACACCCCCCCCTTCCTCCCTTTGTTTTTTGAGGAGTGTAAATGAACAGCTTTGGTAAGATTTGATTTCATGTATCTGTAAGGTCATGAAATATTTACTATTTAGATCAGCGAGGTCTGAACGTCCCCAGGGTCTCGCCGATGGAGTCTGGGAGATAGAAATGGATCCACAGTGGCATTAGAACAAAGCCAGCCAATGACAAGGCAGATGCATGGAAGTCGACACAGGGTTTAAAAGTGCAGGGAGAAAACAAAAATATTTATAGTTTCAGACACTCAACCAAAATATTGTACTCTTTTAGCGTCAGTTCACGCGACTGTTCTTGATTCATCGTGCAAGTGGCAGGCAACAAAGAAAAACATTGGAATAATTTAACCCCATTCTGGCATGTTTGGTAGATGTAGAACAATGGAATGAAAACACTGCTCATCCATTTGAAATGAAAGGAAGCTGAGTGCTTTTACAATGCATGTTGGCAGGCAAAATTCACATTACTGGATTATATTTACGTAGCTTGTCAAAGTTACAGAAATGTTTGCCTTTTGTCACTATAGCTATTGATTTAGTTGAGGATTATCTAGCCGATTGTTGATTTGTGTGTGTGTGTGTGTGCGTGTGTGTGCGTGCATGCGTGCGTGCGTGCGTGCGTGCATGTGTGCGTGCGTGTTCATGAACCTACAGAATCATATACACTCATGAACACTTTATTAGGAACACCATACTAATACTGGGTAGGGCCTTCCTTTGCTCTCAAAACAGCCTCAATTCTTCATGGCATTTATTCCACAAGATGTTGGAAAAATTCCTTTGAGATTCTGGTCCATGATGACATGATTGCATCACGCAATTCCTGCAGATTTTTCAGGTGCACTTTCAAGCTGTGAATTTCCCGTTCTACCACATCCCAAAGGTGTTCTATTAGATTCAGATCCACTGACTGGGAAGGCCTCCGAAGAACACTGAACTCATTGTCATGTTCATGAAACCAGTTTGAGACGACTTTTGCTTTGTTACATGGTGCAATAACATGCTTGAAGTAGCCATTCGAAGATGGGTAAATTGTGGCCATGAAGGGATGCACATGGTGTCAGCAACAAAACTCAAATAGGCTGTGGCATTCAAGCGATGATTGATTGGTGTTTACGGGCTCAAAGTGTGACAAAAAAACATTCCCCATTACACCACCTCCACCATGAGAATGTGTACAGGTGTTCCTAATGAAGTGCTCAGTGAGTGTATATTAACAATGCAAAAAGCACAAATGTATTCTTCCTTCACATTGTATTGATCTCCTCCAACCTAGAATGAGATCATTCTATATATGTGTTAGAGTGAGCCAGCCAGTCTCCACATCATCTGCCATTGGGCCGGTACACAGACTGAGAGGTGAGAGTCTTGAGATGTCCCGTGCCTGTGCTTGAGCCTGAGCCTTGGTTGTCATGCCAGTGTCTCCCCAACGATGGTTTTGAGTCAGATGAGACATGATGTGTCAGCCATAGCAGGCTCGGTGGGACATGTGTACTTCCTGCTTCTAATTGGCTCCATCATCAGAGCGATTGTGTGCTGACCAATAGTGCGGGTCACTAATTAACAAGCGGTGCAGACAAACGAGTAAGCAGGGAGAGATGATGGCGTAATTAGATATTTGCGGTTTGCTTTTATGTCTCGTACAGTGGGGTGTCTCCCATAACAGTGGTGAATGGTGTCTGGTGTTAGCTTGGTTACAACACACGCTAATTAGTCTCTCTTTCTATCTCTCTCCCTCTCTTTTTTTATCATCATAAATATCACTGTCATTCTATAATGAGTTCAGCTAACACCACTGTATACTCTACGGTGGTTGAGCAGTTATTGGTTAAACTCATTGGTTTTGATTTTAGTTATCAGAACAGGTGCATTGATTTGATGACCGTCTACATGCTTGAGTTAATCTATACCCTCTCATGTTGCAGAGCAAATCAGAAAAATACCTTCTGTCTTCCAGTGGGTCATACTCCTAGCGTGACATATTGGAATAGCTAATGGGCGTGCTATGAACGAGGCTGCCCTGAACTTTCGCAACCTCTTTGAGTCACATCAGAAATGAGTGTGACCACAGTTTAAGCTGCTTCTCAATCATGCCATTATGGCATGGTATTGTGAGGAGCCACATGGGTCAGATAAGACAGCTGTGGGCGTTAATACAATATGAATACCATAACGTCTCATTCAGTACATTCTTAACTTTTTCCAAGGTCTCTTAAATCACATCCAGAGAGCTGGATGTTGGGTTGTTTTCAGGAAAACACAGGAGCTTGCACATGCATGCCGAACACACACACACACACACACACACACACACACACACACACGCATGCATGCACACACACGCAAGCATACAGTACACACACAAAACAAGATTTCTATGCGTTCATATCTTTGTGTGTGGGAATGTGTCTGATGCAGGTGTGAGGGAGGTCAGTCTTCTCCAGCATACTTATGAGGACAGTTTGATTGGGTGAAGGAGAGAGAGAGGAGGGGGGGGGTCATGGTGCTAGGGGTGGGCATAAGTAAGAGGATTAGTAAATAACCTGAAGTAAACAAGTTTATTTCTTAAAGACTATTCAAGTTTTTTCCCCCCAAAACCACGACAGAGAGCAGAAACAGAGTGGAAAAGCCTTGAGCTGTATTTTGGGAAATTAGGCGTGTTGGAATGCTATAATGTGATAATTCTCTTTGAGGACTTGGAGGTCATGGAATGCCATGGCGTTAAACCACGTAGAGCCATTTGGACTGCTCAGGGCTCAGGGCTGCTTTTGGAAAATACATGTGGTTGGTTCACTGTGGCTGAGCTCCCCCAGCCTTCCTCTGCTGGGCCACGAAGCCCTCATCATGTTGTTGAAACCTTGGGTTAAACTGACCATGTCTATCAAAACACTTTGACAACACTTTCTGTTTTCAGACCCCAGGCACCAGTCAAGCGAGAAGCACGTCAGATTTGACCAGTATTATAACATTTCACTCCCCTCCTGCATGTTAAAGAGCAGTGGATGAAGTTCTCAGCCCCCTCCAACTAAACACAGCTTGGTAGCTACGTCAGGGGGTATAACGGTTCCTCGGATGTCACTTAGATTTTGCTTGGACGAAGACTTTGACTTGATTTTTTGAGCTGGGACATGAGTTTTTCTCCCACATCCTTCTGCATATAATGCAAAGCAGACGGTGTCTCGGGTGGTTCAAGCCAGCTCCCAACTCCCATGAGCCTCTGCTCTTAGGGTAACAGTCCTCGGATGGAATTGACAGTGACAGAGCCAGGAAAGTCCTCAAGTGGATCTTTTCAGTTCAGTTTTTTCCTCCTCTGAAGTTAACCTGCTTTACTCAGTTCACATCCAGTTTGCACAGAGGAGAACAGTCCAAATCTACTGTAAGATAGACCGCATGATTTTAGATGCATGATGGTGCATTACAAGAAGCATGATTTTAGCAGTTTTTCACATCACCGGTTTCCCTCAGAGGGTAAAGAGGGATATCAGTTGATTTTTTTTCCCTTTCTTTTTCAAATCTCTCTAGTGTGCCTAGTAACGTATGTTGGTACATTCATCTCTGTGCTAGAGAATTACAGAATGAGTTTCCATGAAGCTTTCAAAACATAACAAACAGCATACAATATAGCGCTCTCTGAATGTGCCTTCAGTGGGTTTGCTGAATCACTTTACTGGATAAATGTGTCCTGGGAGAAAACTCAAAGAATATGGTTCTTATCAGGAGATGAAAATACTACCAAACCGATCTCTGTGAAAGCAGGTTTATTACTATTTCTGGCAGTTTACAATTTTTTACTTCCAGCTTGATATACCACACTTAGTGTTATTTATTTGTGTCATTTACTTAAGGCCTATTTCATATCAGACCTTGCTGTTACCTTGGTTCAGTACTGTAGGTGAGGTAAAGACAGTGTTGTGGATTAAGTACTTATGCAGGTTGTGTTACCATAGTTACCATACCATACCATCAGTGCTGGTCTGCCTTGTGTTCAGAAAGATAGACAGACAGACAGACAGACACATTTACAGATTGTGATCTGCTTACACTGAAATGTTTTAATTTTTTACCTTACATAATAGCATAACATCATTTGGTTACAGAACATTGTAATTATCATGTTTTGATTATTAAAACCAGCTGTTTTTAATTATGTGTTATGATTGTGTAGTAAATAATAACAAGATATCTCAAACCTTTTCAGTGAGATTGTGCAGGTTGTACAACTTGGCAAAAACATGGCAAAAACGATAAAAAGAAAATGTTTTACAGAAGAAAACATAGCTTGCAGAAAATAAGTGTCATATTGCTACTGTCTATGAATAAGTCAACATGATTGTATGTCATTAACAGACTGCCTCATGATGGACTCGTCTCCAATCATCAAGCTTGGGCCCAAACTGCATAATTCAAAACACAAAAACAGAAATGAATCTCTTTTAATTGTGACAGTCCGGATCACAACGTTACTATTTCAGCTTGTTATGTCTGTATAATCATCTTGTTATTGAGATTGTTCCCCCCCCAAGTGTTACAGGGAATACACAGCATTTATTCTCACACTTTATTCTCTCTTCCTTACACACTTGATATGTATATAATATAATATATAATCATATATGCTATTTAGCGGACGCTTTTATCCAAAGCGACTTACATTGTACTGAGTGTATACATTTTTCAATATATATGGTCCCAGGAATTGAACCCACAACGTAAGCATTGTTAGCACCATGCTCTACCAACTGAGCCACAGAAGATCTCACTTGAAAAAGGGAACCATATAAAATCACAATGTCAGAGGAGGCCTGGGCCACATGTTCCTCCTGTCCTCCTGTCAGCCCTGTGTATCTCTCTTTCCTGACCACATACTGTAGGTGTCACTCTGCCCGTGCTTCAGTGTTTGGACCGGCTCTGAATAAATCCAAGTTCTTAACGTTCTGGCAGCTGGACTGGGGAGGTCGTTCGGAGGGTACAATCTTCGAAAACAACAACAATTAAGCAGGGGAGTGACTCATACTGTCCACATAAATCAGCCAGGCCGTGCACATCATAAACACACTGTAAAAGTTTAAAGCAGCTTTAATTGTAAGTAATAGCACAAGCAGTGATTTACGAGCTCGTTCAAAGCCGAGAGACGCGGGGTGCGTGACCTCAGTGTCACATCACTCTCGTAGCACAACATGATAGATGGATTATTCTGTTTGGCCAAAACATTACGAAAACAAACAGATGTTTTTTTAAGGGCTATTACGAGTTGGAGTGGGCCTGGTTTTATTAACTGATTTTCGTTATTGGTATTCTGAAAAAGCCCTGTGGTGAAGTGTTTTTTTGTTGTCTTGACGTCTCTTGTGCTTCGTGGTTTAGTTTGAGCCATGTCTGAAAGTAGTCCAAGGCTAACCAGTAATAATGTGATGTCTTTTTCCACTTTTTTCAATACAGTTTTCATACATTTTGACAAATGATAACATGGCATGCCTTTTGTGTCAGTATAATATATATATATATACATTATCATAATATTGATCTCTCAGGTTTCACATCACAGAAAGCGTTTTGCCGTGAGCACAGAATGTTCCAGAAATGTTCCAGAGATGATAAAAGCCTCTGAGAATGTGCACATTCTTGCTTCTGTAATGTAAGATTTCTAAGCTTCTTTTAGATACCGGAAAAGGCAGGGAAATAGAATGGTTCCACTTCAACCAAACTGTCAGCCTTCATATCGACACAGACATACGTACATAAACGTACTGCAGCCCACAGTCCTCTCTCCAAGACTGATCCCATCTCATTTTAACTCACATTGCCACAAAACCATCCCAGCCCTACACAGATCCAGTTACTCTATCCAGTATTGCACTGCTGCCTTCGTTCAATTATACTACTTATGAAACGATGCGTTTAGCTATTACAGAGTACAGGCATGTGAGTCCCAGCGCGTCAGTTCTATCAGTCTAATCACACATCAGATCTTCTCTCTGTTTGTCTCTGGTGATCGGGAAATGTTGCCAGCCTAATGAGAGACAGCTGGCTAGGTTCTGGAGGACTCTGTAGCGCTGGTGTATTCTCGGTCCTGTGCCAAACCTTGGATCTACCCGACAGAGATGGATCCTGTATTTGTTTATCTACAGTCTCTTTGAGTCGAAAGTGACAATGCACATTAATCAACTTTTCATGTTGAAGTGTTGAAGTTAGATATGACAGTGCCTGGGCTGTTTTAAACTAAACCTGCTTCAGATTCTATCAGATGATACAAATAGTGCTGCTGTGATTTACACTGGGCACGTGTTAATGTGATAATGCTCATAATGGAACTCGTATGATACTGTATGTGGAATATTTGGCTCTAAGAGGTGTTTTGGTTCGTAGACGTTTATTTGGCTTGTAGATGATTATTGCTGTATCTTTCTAGAGCAAAAACAAAACTCGAGGTGTGAGGGTAAGACGTGGCTGGCATATTAACGCATTTTTCAGTACTGCTGATTGACATTGTGTCCCTCTTTTGACCTCCATCTCAAGATCTGTGATATCATAAGTGCCTCTAAACCCATTTGCTGGTGTGGAGAGCTCATAGGGCAATGTCTGAGGCTCTGGGAAAACTCTCTCCCTCTCTTTCCCTCTGCAGCAGTTGTTGACTTTCAGGAGCGGAGAGAGAGGGAGGAGGGCGGATGATGCCAAAACTAAAGTCTCTCCATTGAAGTTTTGTGCTTACACAGGCCCTCTTTGTGGTTTTTTAAAGCTTGTCAGACACGTCAGGCGCGGCTCGGAAAAACGTATATTGTTTCCAGCCACTTGGATCCCCCCCCCCCCCCCCCCCCCCCCGACATCTGCCACTCTGCCGAGATGATAAATTCCTGCCTCATTAAGCGGGGGTGTGGGATTACAGGCTGACAACACATTAATCACGAGCCTGGGTGGCAGCACAGCGACCCCACACCCCCGCTACAGGCTACAGGCTACAGGCATTGTTAACCAAACTTTTCTAATGTGTCACTCTCCCTCCCCGACAGCCCGTAATCAATCATGCTGATTGGCAGGCCTGATAGATTACGCTATTTATACTTTGTGTAATGAAAGATAGTGTTTCCACCTACTGTCATTGTCGAGAAGATGATAGGGCCGCTGAGCTGAATGGGAACACATAACGACATAACGTCTCCCCCCAAAAACGAGAAACAAACTGGGAAAGAAAAGAAAAGGCAGGATAGGCAGGCAGACAGACCCTGGCATGCTGCATTGTGAACTTTTTTATGCAGACAGTGTTGAGCTCCTTGGTGGCTGGTTTTCATGTGAGGCTGCATTGTTCTGGAAGCCTTCACAGTGCCACCATGCTATTGTCATCTGTGTCGCTTTCAGTGGCAGGTCATGCTCTTGCAGGTAAAACGAGGCTTTTGTCTGCCGAGGTACAGTATTCTGTTTCTGTGTGACCCCGTTTGGTGAGGTTGAGGTTTTGTTGTCAGGGTTTTTTCTTTTTCTTTTTTCTTTTTTGTCAGAAAGCAAATGATTTACACGTGTATGACAACACAATGACAGGTCACCATATACTGGATATGTTGTAGTCTTTAGTGCTCAAAGCTTGTCAGAATAATGGCTAAAACATGTTTTTTACCAAATCTTAGAGCTAGCCCCCCCCCCCCCACACACACACACACACAAGGTCCTGGGAACTTGTGGATGAAATGACACACTTTCAGGTGGCCCTCTAATATAATACGGTTATGTTCTTTTTGTGTCCACTTTCAGCTGTACGTCTTTGTCTAGAATTAGAGTTGTGACGAGATATTGGATATGAGGTTTCAGGCAAAAGAGAGAGAGAGAGAGAGAGACTGACAGTTATTTGAAGACCAAAAAAAAAGGGAAGGAGAAAAATAAATAAAAGCAGTCTATCATGTTTTTGACAGGCAAGAGGCAGGCAAGTCAATTCAGGACTTTCCTTGTGAGGCAGCTCGCTGTCAAGAAATTAGTTAACTAGACCATATTACGGTAGAAGCCAGGTAAATTACCCTCATAGATGCGATCGCAAATAACTAGCAGGAGCCCCCGCATGCCTGACCTGACATTGCTTTGTGTATAATGCAAAATCTAGTGACATGTTCAATGGTTTCTGTCAGCCGCAGGATTGAATTCTCTGCCTACTGTGTCTCATTGTGGAGCACGCTGGTCAATTATTTCTGAGGCTGTCAGTGCACACAGAGACACACTGTTATTTAGTGTGTGTTAACTCTGCATCATTAAGACTCTGTCTGCACAGAGGAATAGCACACCTGAAACATTATTTATTCCCATTCTGAGACATGGGTAACCTTCAAATGCGTTGACCTCTCCCTGTTTTTGCGTTTTGTTGAAGTCCCGCTCAGTCCATCATGGGGACAGGAGCCTCGAGACGAAGGGAATTAAATGACCGACTGTCGTCTAATCTAACATTGTCATGTTAAAAAAAGAAGAACAAAAAAAAACGACAAGAAAAACAAGCAGCAACTATTTGCTTGGACAGATGACTATGATCATGTGATGTCTGTATGATGTGTCTCTGTGCAGGCTCAGAAGACAGAGCTGTTATCATGCTATCTCTGTGTACTGTTTAGAGCAGCATTGGCCTATTTCTCTGAGCGAGCTGTCTGTGTGTCTGTTTTGGTTGTTTGTGATTTTAAATGTGAAGCTTAACAAATGAATTTCCTACTTACTGTATAGATAATAAAGTTCACCTTACTTGAATTCACAAGTAAATATGATCTATGCAAAATGATAGTATATTTTCCTATCCCTACATGGCCTGAAGAGTTGTTAAAAACAATCACATACACTCCATTTAGTGTGGGGCCTACTATACACAAACCCACCATCTGCTACTTCGATTGCCTTGATGCATTAGTCAATGACAATTTCAAAGTTTACGTGACAGGGATTGACCGAGCTATACCACCAGTGTGACAGTATTGACTTTAATTTGAGATGAATCGACCGGCCATTAACTCATCCCATAGTAAATATAATGTGCTGTGTGTTGGTCACTGGGGAGTCTGGGCACTATTGAACCAGACCAAGGCAATGGTTAGGACTCTGAGGCAAGAGAAATGGACAAGGGGACGAACAGTCCAGGCTGAAAAAGGAGAGTTTGAGTACTTAGCCCACCAGATGATGAATCAGAAACCTGAGAGAGAAAAGCCGCCGCATCAGACATGATTAGGAGGTGACAGGCAATGTAACAACATCTCGCCATTTCTGTTATCATTCTCTCTGGGGTTTTTTTCTCACCTCTTCTCAACAACTATGACTGTTCTATAATGAATGTCCCTCAGGGCTATTCGTAGGTCAGGCTACTGTAGCAGGGGGGCCTGACGAGACAGGTGCTGCAGGACTGACACCTTTAGATCAGTAGCTTACCTGTATGCATGAGGTTGTCTTAGAGGGGTGAGGGAGGGTTTGGATGGGGTGAGGGTGGTTGTGGTTGTTTGAGGAGGTGAGGAAGGATTCCAGACCCTTCTGTTTGACTTTTCCACCTGAGAAACACTGACTGACGTCTCTTCAGGGGATTAACCAGTCAAATCTAGTGCATGAAGGGGTTTAGGTTGCCTGGGGATTTACATTTTGAGTGACACTCGGAGGAACTCATGGTTTTCTATGACCTCAGGTCACACTGAATGTGTTCATTCATTAAAGTACAGCACGTTTCAGGCTGTTAGGGGTTGAAGGTGAGGTAAAGGCATTATTTTAACAACCCATTGGGTTTATGTGTGATGTGGAAAATGGCCTCCTCAGCATCATCATGTCCAAACTCTTTTTTTGTGAAAATACCAAAGAGAGTGTGGTTTTGTGTAACTCTGTTTATTTGTTTCACAAATTATTTTCATGATTAGGCCACTCAACATAGTATGACACCTCTCAGTTTGTTATTGGTTCCTTTGTTTTAATGACTACAGGGGTAGTTGAACACTCCTACTCATCTGTTAGTGGGATTTGGAGGGTGTATTATACACCTCACACTTATTTTTCTTCTTCTTCTTCTTCTTCTTCTTCTTCTTCTTCTTCTTCTTCTTCTTCTTCTTCTTCTTCTTCTTCTTCTTCTTCTTCTTCTTCTTCTTCTTCTTCTTCTGTGTGTTCCATCAGTTACTCATTACCCCTCTCTCAGACACACTCTTCACTCCCCAACACCCTAGTCCTCCACTCCTTCATACAGCCATATACTTAATGGCCACTGGTCCCTCTCTCTCCAGGAGAGTGTGTCTATCCTCCTATTCTCCTATTCAGGCTGTGAAATGAGAGAGAGAGAGAGAGAGAGAGAGAGAGAGAGAGAGAGAGAGAGAGAGAGGGAAAGGCAGGGTGCACTGGGGGGGTCACAATAAGGGCGGAGTGACACTGCATTCATCCCTCGTTCATGGAGAGGTGAAGGGGGGTACAGATGGGCAGTGGAGGAGTGGAAGAGAGTGGAGGAGCTTCCAAATGTCTCAGCATTGTTTCAGTCTCATCTGTCTCCTTCAGTACATGAGTCAGGGAATGTGGGGCATTTAAGAAGTGGCCCATCTTATTGGTGAGGGGTTACATGCAGTACAGTACAGTACAGTAGTTGTATCAGGTTCTTCAAATGTAGACATAGAGTAGACTTGTCAACATCAAGGGCAGCACTATAGCATTACATCTCTGAGCAGCAATACATTCCATTTACAAAACAGTAAAGACTAGCTTTGGTTCAGCTGTATAACTCTCTCCATCTTGTTTCGAAGGAACTGCCTACCTCTGAGGCCTGTAACTGGGACTCCACCTCTGACCTCTGATCTTAGCGCAGCTGTATTCATACAGTATGTGAAACAGACGTCAAGTTGTTGCAAACAGTAGCCCCGCAATTCAAGTTGCTCCGACCAAGCCTCAAACTTGCAACCTCTGGCTTGCAAACACACGTGACCGTCTCCTCAAATACCAAACATGTAAACCAGCTACGCTATCAAAAAGCTAGCAATTTCACAGCACCGGTGGGGGTATTTGAACTTGAAGAGTGAGTTTTACCATCTCAACTTGGTTACATATGTGCAGCGTGACCTTCAGAAGGCTGGCAGATTCATGGCTCGGCTCTGGATGAGGCTGCACCAGACTCGACCGTACTCAAGGGCCTGGGACAGGGCCAGCATCCCATAATGACCTGACATCCAGTGAGATGAATGTCATGATTTGTAGCATATTATGTTCTTTCCTGTACCAAGGAAGCTAACTGCTAACAAAGATGTGTTATCACACAAACATCGATATACTGTACAGAGGTTTAATCTTCACTTCTCAAGCTCAGGGTGTAGTGGACGGTGAATAGGGCTCTCCTATGACAAAGAGAGGGTTGAGTAGTGGTAGTGTGTCTCCCTCCCCCTCTCTCTCTCTCTCTCTCTTCCACACTGGTGTCTATGTAGCGGATGCATTGCTTCACCCAGACAGGGCTGCTCTCCAAAACTCAACCTGCCAGGGAATACCGGGACAGGACACAGACTGACAAACACTGACCTCGCAACAATAACTTTTTTTTTTCTGGAAGCTTCTATTTTCTCTCGATGAGTAAAGACAAGTGTAACCCAGACCCCCCTGAAATCCAATATATAAATGATATAAAGTATCTTCGTGGCCTCCCCAGGATCACCCGATATGGCAGTGCCATGCAGCAGGGCAGGCAGATGGAAGGGCACAAAAGGCATCACATCCCACTGTAGGCCTATCTGCCAACTGGCAGCATCCATCAGCAGACGTGTTCAGGGGGTAATATGAGAAGTAGGCCGACTGACTCTGATCACACCTCAGCTAAAAGCACAGTGGAGGAGAGGAGAGGAGTGTTTGTCCTTTTTTTCCCCTGTAAGGGAATATTCTGACAGCGGATCTGATGCTCTCCCATCCTGTCAGACTCATCCGATTTCATTTCAGGAACAACTGAGTGCTTTTGTCATCCGCATTCCGGACATCTTCTTTTTTGGGGCGGTTTGAAAGATAATGCGTTCCTTTTCCTACTCCCCGAAACAATAGTATCGTTGATACAGTTGTCCCGATGCGTCTAATGCAAGCTCAATGAAGTAGATCTTTTGTAGTGAAGTATCGTAATGTTAAATCTTGGTATGGAATCCAACCTGAATATGAGCAGTGACCAATAGCACAGTCTGAGAACGGTTTTTTTCATCAAATCCTTGTTGAACACAAACCCCCCCCCCAAAAAACACTCCCTTCCTCTCACTCCCCAGTTGGCCTCTGTCACATATGTCATCCTGTACTGACACCTGTCTGCCCTCTCCTCTTGTCTCTCTGTCCTGTCTCCTTCTCAGTGGGGGTGGAACTGTTTGTTTCTGGGCTTGTTTTGGAGGAAGGAATATCCCGCTGCTCCAGTCCGGGCCCAGCCTTTCAGCTCATCACACAGAACATGACAGCCCTCCTTCTCTTTGGTGTTGAAATGAGCTCTCAGTCTTATGTACCTGTGGGGAAAGTGAAAGTCAAAATGGTTGCTTAACTCCCTTCTCCTTGAACTTCACATCAGAGGCCAGATCAATATTGTGTGTACTCACACAGTCTACCTGCTTTAGGCTGTTTACAGCAGCTCATTGTAATGCATGGAATGGAATAAAGAATGGTATCAGACATGTGTTGATGATACCATTCCTCATTCCATTCCAAGCATTGAATGAGCCTATCCCTCTTCCTCCACCAGCCTCCCCTGGTTTACAGCTACAGTGTCGGCATTCACTTACATCGAGGGTTTTGTCAGAGCAACTAGTATAAATGTTTTTTATTGAATACTGTGACTATGAATGGTTGAGATACAAACACAGAATGCATGGATATTAACAAATGTCTTTGTTAGACTTTAATCTGAATCAAATCTGAATATTTTAGATATTATGTACACAAGACCTCAGATATGCTGATGCTCTAAACAGATATGATAAACTACCCCTCCTTGGCTCTCATACATCCAGCTTTATGATAATATCCATGTAATCAGTTCTCTTTAGCCGCCACACAGACTCTCAGCTTTTAATTACCAAAGGCAAATTAGATGTGAACTCTAGTAAACATGTCTGGTGAAACGACCATGATTGCCCTGTAAATGGGAATGATATAAAAATCAGACATAGACAAGTTGTGTCCTGTAATTATGCTGCTTCTCAGACATGTGCTCAGTAATTATACGATGTGTTACGTTTTAAAATGCCCTCTGTAACATCTGTGTCTGTGTGTGTGTGTGTGTGTGTGTGGGGGGGGGGGGGGGGGGATTTGGATATGATTGACACAAGACAATAATTATTTTGTCTTCCAAAATAAATATTAATAACATTATTAAAGGAGCTACACATGACATTTTCACTGTACTACAGCATATAATGGCCTTGAAAAATCTGCATGGATTGTGGAGCGATATTGTTTAATGTTTAATGAATAGCTCCCCACCAATGTTTCAATTAGCTATGGTATTAGCGTATTGATTTCTCTTGGTCGGTGTGGCTATACTGTTGTCAAAGCGTACCTCAAATATTTATTATCACCTGTTCACTTGACATGTTGGAATCTTATCTCAATGGTCTGCATAGCTGATTTCATAATGGAAGCTAGCTATTACCAATGGCTAGTGTAAACAAAACAGCTAATTGTAATTACAATTTCGACTTGTGGCCACAGGGGTGCCAAATTTCATGTGTAGCTCCTTTAATTCAAAATGGCAGGGAGGGGTTATCACTTCATGGACTCATTTAGTGACCCCTTAAGTCCAAAAATGTCCTTACCCAAAGTCTGGCTTATCTTTAAGTAAACACATTTTTAGCTAGCTCAAATATTTTCTTCTTGCTAATCCACTAATGTCTGCTTTTGTACCAGATCCAGCCGAAGCCCATAGGCCAGAGTGAACATATATATATATATATCATTTTTCAGTACATATGGTCCCAGCGGGAATCAAACCCAAAACCTAAGCGTTGTTAGCACCATGCTCTACCAACTGCTCTACCACAGAGGACCATGGGGGTATCAATAGGTGTTCCATACAGATAGTATCTCTATGGGTATTCTCTCTCAGACTGACACACCACTGTGGCAGCTGTGTGTGGTGTCTGCTAGCCTGCCTGCCCCAGGCCCTGACCTGCTGATACTGTCTTTACTGTAAATGACTCCACTGTGCTGAGCAGCCAGCCGCAGTTCTGTGGCCGTCCATCCCTGACTGGAGGTGGAGTGATGTAGGGATGGTGGTTGTTGTAGTGCTGGTGGTAAGGGATGGCCTTGGGATCCTATGCCATCCCACACACAGACTCAGACTGAAGGTTGTGGCTTGCTCATGGGCTGCAGGAGGGGTGTATCCACTCAGGGAGACAGGGCTGGAAAGTGTATGGTGTTTGTGTGTTTGTGTGTGTGTGTGTGCGTGCATGCGCGTGTGTGCTAGCGTGTTCAGTGTAGGGATATGAAATGTTTTGGATCATCAGGGCTGGTTGTTGTTCTTTTGTTGTTGTTCTTTTGCTAGTTATTTCCCTTTCCATCCCAAGACAAAAAACAACACGTGTCTCATATCTGTTATTCCTTCTGTGTACAGTATCTCCCTGAACTCAGTCAGAGGAAAGAAGGTGAAAGAAGAGAAACATTTGGGAAAGGATACTGGGTGGCCTACCACTTCTTAGAAACCGCTCTCTCTTTCTTTCTCTTTTTCTTTCTCTCTGTCTGTCCCTCTTTCTTTCTTTCTCCCCTTCTCTCTCTCTCTCTCCCTCTTCCTCTACCACCTTTCTCTCGCATTGTGTGCTCTTATCTCAGCATATCAGCAAAACAGACGCCCCAAGGTGAGGTGATGAAACCTTGGGTGTGAGTACACACTTTATACAAGGCTGTGGTTGTTGTTGTTCATGTTGTTGTTCTTTTAAAGAGGCCTGTTAAGAATGTATCAGCTGTTCACACCTCCCTCTCTGACAGCAGATTTAGTTCCTGTCACACACACGCATGCACGCACACACACACACACACACACACACACACACACACACACACACACACACACACACACAACCACACACACACACACACACACACTCACACACACACCACCTAAAGAGGGGGCTGTGCCTTCGGGGGCTGCGTCAGTTACCTGCTGACACGCGGTGCTGTGATTGATGAGTCGCCGGGGGCGCTGGAGTAGAGTCTGTCAGCTGCTCATAATTTATACATCTTATCTCTGTCAGAAGAAAAAGACAGAGTGCCACACCGCCAATATGGAGATGTAAACACAGAGCTTGTTTAGGCGCTAGTGGCGGGTAGCTGCGGTGCAGAACTGAAAACTCTGATTGCTATCTGCTAGCTCCCTCACCAGGTCCCTAAATGACCTGACCCATCAGTCTGTCTCCCGCTGTCTCTCTATCTCTCTCTTACCCCCTGAATCTCCCTCCTCCAGTGTCTGTCTCTCTGTCTCTTTTTCTGTCTCTTTTCTCCCTCTCTTGTCTCTATCTCTCTCCTCTATCTCTATCTCTCAGTTCTCTGTGTGTGTGTGTCTCTCTCTCCTGTGTTATCATTTAGTCACATTCTGGGCTGGACAGACAGGCTCAAGGCTTGAGATACAGCATCTGTATGTCTCTTCCTCCCAGCCCAGCAACAGTGGAAATGAAGAATCAGTCGTTTAATATGAACAGGGGTTTGATTTGAGTACCTGGGGTACTGATTAGGGTACTTCAACTAGGCAATTGACAATTTGTTTTTGGTTGGTAGCCTGGCCCTTTACTCACGTTGTTTTGACAATGCTGTCATCACAAATAATGGATTTAAAAAGATGGATTAATAATTCAATAGGCCAGCCTAATAGCCTTTTCAAAATGCATTTTGAGACCTTATGCACAATCCAGGTTTGTAAGGTCTGCAAAGCCTCGTTTTCTGTAGTTGCTGTTCATCCATGTACGGTATCAAGTTCTATGCCACAAATTGGAATTGGAATGTTATAGAATGTTATAGAATGTTATTGAATTGAGGGTTTATTGTCTTCTTTTGGCCAAAGTTTGCTGTGCAAACACATAATTGGCCACAGTTATTGTACCGTAGGCTACAGAGGACATCAACGGTAAATGAATTAGACTTTTCTTGTCATGAGCACTAACTGTTTGACATTGTGTTGCTGGATGCGAGAAGAAAGTTTCAAAAACCCACACACAACTTCACCTCATTCTTTTCCATTTGTTTGTTAGCGCTCTTTGTTCTTCTATATTGTGCTCAGATGTTTTAAAGAGGCTTCATAACTGTTCTACTAACAAAACAACTTTGATTCTATAACCCTGTCCCACTATTGATCTCTCACCACAGATAAAAGAGCTTTTCTCTCTGAAATCATGCATTTTTCATTGCGCTATCAATGGGGTTGAATTGAAGCCTTTGTGTTTGGCATCTAGGTTTGCTTAGAGCTATACTTAAAGATGCTGTCTGTTTTACTCTATTGATTCAGTGGGTTTGTATCTTGGATATTGGAGACATCAGTCCCTTGGTATCATTTTACTATGCCTTTGATCAGACTGATCGCTGTAAGCAGACAAGAAAAATCAAGTAAATTAGGCTAATTATGTGTATTGAGGAAGATGGGTGAGCAATGTGTACAGCAGTAAGTATTCAAATTAGATCATTTGGCATCACTCATAAAATGTTTGTGCAGTATTTGTAGAATTTAAAGACTATATATGGTAATTATAGATTTCTGTAGAAATACTGTGTAATGTAAACTTTAGATTTGTGATGAAAGATTTGACTGTAACTTTTTCTCTCAAGATCACATAATTTGGTATTTTGGAACTTATCAAAATACATATACAGCATATGTACAGTATATCAATGGCAGCATTTTCCCAGTAAGGACATGATGTACATACATGTACAGTATACTGTGCATATTACATTTCACTATCCTATAAACATAGTGTTAATATAGATACTTATCATCAGACATCACCGTGAGGGCAAATTTGAGAATGGGGCTTATTAGTTTTTTACTTTTTATTCGAGATTGGCACTGTAGTGTGGATGTTTGTCAAGTGTTAAACAACACTTTGGACCCGAGGACAGCCAAATGACAGAACCCACTCCAGGATGAATCTACAGAGATGAAAAATATAGTGCAGGTTGGCAGGAAGGACTAGTCAAAGATGTGACCATCACCATCAGCATCTTAGGGCTGTCTGCCAGCCTGCAGCCCTGCCATGGTGTAATTGGAGAGAAAACATATATGGAAGCAAATAACCCCCTGTCAAGAGCATTCAAAAGAGCTGTCCTGATGCCTGAGAGGCCATGCCAACAGAAGAGAGAAAACTGGAAGGGAAGAGAAAGGACCATCAAATGGAAAAAGCATGCTTCGGAACAGCGGCAGCAGCAGTGGACACATCCAAATATTTCTGATAATTGTTGACTGTTGTCGGAATCGAGCCACCCTGTTTGCTTGTAAAACTTTCCTTTGAGAGCAAAAAAAATAAATAACGTGATTTTATTTTATTTGCAATGTTCGACTATGTTTTTCTTTTTTTCTTTTTGTTGTTGTGGACCTTAGATTGATTTGTCATGTTTTGTGTTATGTGTAATTTGAAAATGGTAAAGCGTGGCATTTGTGGGGTAGGGCAAAATGAGTGTGATCAGCCGGTCTGTCTTTAGGATGACAGTGGAAGGAAGGCCTTTGCAGTCTTAGGCAGGATATTGCCCACTATCAGAAATCATACTGCCCTGTGAGGTAGAAACAGACAGAGACACTGACAAACAGACAAGCTAGCTGTAACATCAGAATTAGACATAAGGAAACCAGGTGATTATTGTATACTGTATACTCTGAATGTTTTATACAAAACTATTGTGATGTTTATTGCCCTATCTCAGAGACTAAGCTGAAAAGGAGTGATTGAATTACAATTTACAAGCCATACTTAATGTATTGCTTGTGCTTTAAAGATGTGTTGTGTGTGTGTATAATGCTGAACAAAGTCTCTTTTTGCTATATATTCACCTCATTTCACATGCTTCCTGTTTTTGTTTTGATAGATAGGGCAACACATGAAGCATGTGCAGGGTCTTCCCAGGGTCTCTGTGTAGATGTGGGGGTCCCATGGAGAGGCCCCTGTGGTGCCATTTAAGCCCTCCTCAGCCTGCCTTTGTTTAGCAGCTAAATAACTCCTCAACACAAGTCAGTTTTTGGCATGCCTCACATAGGGTAAAACGCCACCTTCTCGCTGGAATTATCCATAGTTCTCTCCCCTACTATTCTCACACGTCTCCCTCACAGTGTCAGAGAAGAATGCGCCTCTCTCTCTCTCTCTCTCTCTCTCTCTCTCTCTCTCTCTCTCTCTCTCTCTTTCCTAAAGCTCCCCTGTGTTTTAAACCTGCCTGACCTTGCCATTCAACTGAGCGTGTCAAAATGTTAATGAGGATCCTCCCAAAAGCACAGAGGGGTTAAATAAAGTCTTCATAAGCTGTCAGTTGAAATGTATTTATTTATTTATCTTCTTGGCATGTCTGCCCCTCTCCCTCAATACTCAATTCTACCCCCGGACAGGGCTTGTCTTGTTGTGTTTTGGTTGTGTTCTTTTTTTTGTGCAGGCAGCTGTGCGGGCAGCCATTGTCTGGGCCTCAGATTGCTGCTTTAGCTCTGTGGCCCGTCTCATTAATCATCCAGTCAGACTATTTATAACGGCGGAGCAGAGCCGCCACCTCAGCCGCCGGTGGCTTTTGTCACCGTGGCACCCTGTTTGGTGCCAGGAGGAAGCCTAATTATGAACTGTTTAGATGACAAGCCAGCACTGGTCCGTCAACATGGTTGGCTGACAGTCAGACTGAGGGGACAGAGGCACGGAGCAGATCAGCAGTATATCAGCAGTATACCAGTACAGCTATTTCTATTTGTCTTTAGTGTTTTACACCCCCCCCCCAGCCAACCCACCCCCCTCTTACAAACTTTTGCCACTCTACCTGGTTTGTTTTGGGATCCCCATAGTCTCGTGTCATGTTGACTCTGCAGACACAGGCTTTGGACGTGTGGTTGATGAGTGGATTGATGTGTCATCTCGGCCAGATGCCAGAAGTTGGGTGTATTTGTTTATTGTGTGACAGAGGAAAGCTACCGTAGTTCAGTCAATATGTATCTCTTTTTATATATATATATATATATATATATAGATAGATAGATAGATAGATAGATAGATAGATATTCTTATTTTTTATACATTTTCTGAGGGGGATCCATGATTTACTGTATTAATAGTGATTATAATATACTATACAGTGTACAGTATTTCGAGGTGACTTTAACAGTTAGATAAAACTGTGTCAGTGTGACTGAAATCTAAATCAGGGCTGTGCATGATGGATACAGATATCAAACTGATGATAAATGATTGAAAGTATCTTTTTGAAGTGTCCAAACGGTGCGTGCGTGCGTGCGTGCGTGCGTGCGTGCGTGCGTGCGTGCGTGTGTGGTAACAAAAAGAGAGACAGAAAGAAAAAAAATAAAGAATTAGTGAAATCCTACTCCTGGAGAATGACAGTCTTTGTTATTTGTCTTCTGACTCCTTGGCAGACAGGTATCAGGAAGAAAGGGAACTCACTGAATGCTGGTGAGAAGAAAAAAATGTGAGAGTCAGACTTTCCCTCCTCCTTCCCTCCCTCTCTCCCTCCCTCCCCTCTCTCCCTCCCCTTTCCCCAGTGCTTGAGATCCCCAAATAATGAAAAGGATCAAGTCACTGTCACTGTCACCGAACAAACATAAACTTTTCTGGCACCTAATAAATAGGAAGCGTGGCATTGTTCTCAAAACCAGACAGGTGTGTCTGCTACCCCTGGTGATGGATTCCATTATTCTGTATGGGAAGCCTGTTGGCTCTCTTGTCATATACTGTCACACATGTCTCTCCTGAGAAAGGAACGTTTGAAAGATGGCCAAAAGTAATTACACAGACGTTTCCCCTGACACTGTTGTTGTTGTTTTTTCCCCCCTCGTCATCGCTAAAACAAAAAAAATCTGTTAGCCCCAGCCAAATTACAGGAGGTAGAAGTGTAATGTACTGTACACACGTTGGCGTTCTCCTGCATCGCCCCAGTGTTGATTGCTAGCTTATTAGCTTGTCAGGTTTGTTTTTGCTGGGCGTAGCCCTGAAAACAAGCCGTGGATATGGGGGGAAAGGGCCGAGGGCACTTCTATTCATCACCAGGGCGGAGTTAAGAGCCCTGATCCGGGCGTGTGGTGATGACACGTTTTGCACCTGAAAGGCAGGTACATCAACATCTCCTTGTAAGCGTATCAAAAGGGAGACAGTGGCATCTTTGTTCTCCCCACAGCCCACTTGGGTTGCTGACAGCCTGCTGATGGATATTATCATTCTTAATGTCAGTAAACAGTGCCACGCCAGATAAGGGATCTGTTTTCCCTCAGTGCTGGAGAGCTCATTTGTCTCTCTGCAGCTCTCTCACTGGCATATTTCGAAATTGGAGCCGGAAGTAGTCCTTCGGCTTCATTGAGAGAGAGATATGCAGTTTTGTGATGTTCTCTTTCTCTCTCTCTCTCTCTCTCTCTCTATCTATCTCTCCATCTCTCTCTCTATCTATCTATCTATCTCTCTATCTTTCTTTCTTTCTCCCTCCCCTCCTCTTCCTCTGGTACAATGCTAGGCCGGCTATTTTGAATTTGACTGGGAGTCAGTTGAGCAGAGGTAGGGTTTTAGTCAGCTGTAATTTGTTAGGACAACTCCTGATTAGATTCTGTCAGAGTGAAAGCTCTCTGTGTCATTCCCACTCCATCCATCCTGTGTTATCCCCAACCAGTAACACAATCTAAATAATGCAGCCATCAAAGGCAACCCAAAGGGAACCCAAAGGCAACCCAAAGGGAACCCAAAGGCAACCCAAAGGCAACCCAAAGGCAACCCAAAGGGAACCCAAAGGCAACCCAAAGGCAACCCAAAGGGAACCCGAGGGGAACCCAAAGGCAACCCAAAGGGAACCCGAGGGGAACCCAAAGGGAACCCGAGGGGCATTGGTCAGATCAAGGTGTTTCTTGCTGTGGACTATTATCCACAACTTGTGATCTACATTATTATTATTATTATTATTATTATTGTTATTATTATTATTATTATTATTATTATTATTATTATTATTATTATCATTATTATTATTAACTATTATTACTGAAACCAATGTCTCTTTTTAAGAAGTTACAAACATAGTACAGTTAATTACAAATTCATTACAACAACAATTTACACAATATAATCAATTAAAACACATACATTCCTCGGATGACAGATCATTTATCAAGGTCTTAAGTTGACTCAGTGACACAAGATTTCAGTACATTTTGATGGTCGTTCCAAGTATTCTGGGCAGAGAAACTAAAGCTGATTTATCTAGTTCAGCGTAGAACTTTAAGGTGTTAGCCAAGCTTAGGACCTGGTTTGGTACTCTGGAGAGCATATCTGCCATAAAAGCAACGATGTGAGATAAAATGGGAGTTTTAAAAGAACTACTTTATAAACAAATAAAAAACAATGATAAGCCCTTCTTGAAGTCAAAGACTGAAGAAACTATCCCTGGAGATGAACCACAGAGCAGAGTGATACAGAGTAATGATTTTACAAAGTATTAAGGTCTATTAGACTGCAAAGCTCATCATTTATGATTTAGCTATCTGTGTTCTACTTCTCTTGAATATTAAATGTAAATGTTACAGATTATATAACTAAGAATAGTCCTAGCGTGTAGTTCTATGCAGGCTTTGATAGGAACCTGTGCACTGGGCTCTCCAGGTCTGGGAGACTTCACATTGAAAAGGTTAAACACTGACTGTGGACAAGCCTAACCTGACACTGGTACACAACCTCCTCTGAACAGCACAGTACATGGCATTTGGATAAAGACTATAGACTATAGAGACACAGCCAGAAAAATAATCAGTTTAATGTCAACTTTGCAGAGAGGAAAGCTATTTTAGCAGCAGGCTTTTGGAGAACATTAGCATTTACATCAGTATGTTGTTATTGTTGCTTTGTTATGTGTTGCTGTCTATGTGTACAGTATGATCATTTTGTATTGTGTTACAATATATGTGGACTATTGCTTTAGTATCAACTAATGAACAGCTTGAACAAATAAACAGATCCCCTTCATTGGGTTCTGTGTAGCGTTGTGATAACTGAGGGCAAGTGTGTCATTGAAAAGCATATGGTGCTGTCAGCAGGTGATGGCACACAGGCAGTACCGGAGTGATGGAGTGATGGAGAAAGAGGGAAAGCAGAAGGAATGGAGGGAATGAAGAGACAGACAAAAAGAGAGACAGACACAGGACACAGCTCAAGAACACAAGCCCCCACAGATAGTTTGTGGGGGCACACTCTCCACTTATCGTCCTGCCATGCAAAACTCTCCTACCCCTCCCCAGCCCCGCCACCCCCACCCTCCACTATGACGATGACAGATAGGAAGATATCATGCGAGGTGATGATACATATGTCATATCATTGAGAAATGGGTTTGTCTTCCGCAGGAGTACGGGCAATATGTGGCTTCCTTCTCCTCCGAGCAGACAGACAGACAGACAGACAGACAGACAGACAGACAGACAGACAGACACATAGACACACAGACAGACAGCCACACAGCCACACATGACACGTTTCCACACTCTTCCCCTGATAGCACGTCGACATGCAGGCAAAATCAAAGGGGGCATCTTTCACATGCAATTAGAGGGGAAAATAGAGGTGATGAAATGTGGTGTACAAAGGGAAGCCTTGGATCAGAGGGCTGTAATGAAAGGTGATTAGAAAGAGAGGGGCCACCCCAAGAGAGGCCTAGAGAACCAGACTTCTTCAGGGAAGTCTCTACACCAGCACTAGCAGACGTTATCAGAGAAGATAATGACAGCACACACTGACAGCCATGACTCATGTACTGTATACAGTACATTGGAGTTGGTGTGTGTGTGTGTGTGTGTGTGTGTGTGTGTGTGTGTGTGTGTGTGTGTGTGTGTGTGTGTGTGTGCGTTTGCGTGTGCGTGTGCGTGTGCGTGTGTGTGTGTGTGTGTGGAGAAAGAGATAAAGCAGAAAGAATGGAAAAGACAGACAAAAAGAGAGACTGACACAGGAGGGGCCTCAAGAACACAAGCCCCCACAGGTAGTTTGCAATGCACACTCTCCACTTTACTGCCATGCAAAGATATGCGTGCGGGCGGGAGTGCGGGTTGGGGCTTCTAAGAGCTGCACGTGTAACATCAAATATATAAATACAATACAGTACATCGGAGTTGGAGTGTGTGTGTGTGTGTGTGTGTGTGTGTGTGTGTGTGTGTGTGTGTGTGTGTGTGTGTGTGTGTGTGTGTGTAGCTCACTCACAGGGGGCTATACTATGATGTGAGACATGGGAGGATTGCCAATGCTCTCACATTACCAACTGTAGTGGACGGGAAAATGAGAAAACACCCTGTGTGTGTGCGTGCATGTGTGTGTGTGCGTGTGCGTGTGCGCGCGTGTGTATGTGTGTGAGAGATATACAAATACAACGGTCAGCAGTAGAATTGTCTGTATATTTTTGTGTGATAAACCCAATCAATAGAAAGTCTTCAAAGAGCCCTCATACAGTACACACCCTCACAATGTCCCAGGCAGTCAGGGCACTTCATCAGCAGCACTCTCCTGTTTATAAAGGTCAGTCAGTGCAGCTACAAGCGCTAATGACTAGGATGTGCTAGCATCTCTGTGGCTTTGAGTAGAGAATAGAGAGCCCTGACTGCCTGGGACACTGCTCTCCGCTTTAGTCTCACCTTTGGTAACTAGTAAGGGTGTGTACTGTATGAGGCTTTTTTGGTGACTTTTCTATTAATTGGTTTTATCACACAATGTACAGGCAATGCTACTGCTGAAAGATTACCTCTCATACACAACGCGTACAGTATGTGAATTCCAAAATAATTTAGAATACAACAATGTAAACTAATGAAGGCTCTCAGAAGTCTATTTGTAAAGAGTCCTTGTGAAGTCGCTGTGGAAACTCCCTGACCTTCTCTGACACACAACACTCTCCCTCTGCACCTTCTCATCATGTTAGTTTTGGTTTTTCACTGTCAGTTTGGGATTTCACTGTCTCTTCCTCCTCCTCTGCCTCTCCTCATACTGGGCAGAGAGAGAATGAAAGATGGAGTGATGGATGGTTGCTCTCCTCCTCCCCCTCCCATCTGGCTGAAGGAAGGAGAGGAGAGAGACAATCTCCTACCTGCCCTGCAGGTGTAAGCAGCTGTGAGTAGTTGCCAGTGAGGGAGCAGGTCCACTGGTGTGTAATGATGGGCCTGTATGTCTGTCCGTCTGTCTGTCCATCCCTCTGTTAGGGTCTCTGTTGAGGTCCCCTTGAAACACAACTCCTAGATCCCTCTTTGGAAATAAGGCACCAGGTGACTATAGAGAGAGCCATTGTCAGTGTCATAACTTCATTTTGAGATTATTAAGTAGGCAAGCTGGTTATACAGTAGATGGCCCATTGGATTATGTCTTAGGAATGGTGTTGGATATTGTTGAAGGCCAGAAAAATAGCAAACCCCACATTCCAAATAGTAGACAATACTGGGTAAAAGGATTATTTTAGCCTCACACTATACTCAGTTGGCAAAGATATTGATTGCAGTGCCAAAAGAGGCCCCTTGAAACCATTGACATTCAGGAGGACCCCAGAGGCCTCAACAAGACAAACAAACAAACAACAACACTAATTCAATGCTTCAATGATACAAAAGTGACTCTGAATCGCTGCACCCAAATAACATCCCTTGTCAAGCATCTGGCAAAATGGGTTATTTGGCACGCTAACAACAAGTTGCAGCCCAGACCTATTTTGTGAATGTCAGCAAACACTATAGCCGTGCTCTTAGAGAGCGTGAGGCTTAATACGGGGGGCTGGGGAGCGCGGGAGGGGACGTTCAGAGTGTTTAAGAGCATCGCTCCAGCTATTACAGGATGTCAGAAAATGTGCTTAATTGGAAATGATTAGGGTTCTCCTAAAAGCTGATCCGCTCGGGGTTTTGGGGAGAAAGCGTAATTGTCCTGCATAATCCCGCCTGCCGCTGCTCTTTCATCTGGATGAAGAGATCAAAAAAGAAGGGGATTTGTAAAGGCCAGACCTCCCTGTGCTGGAGCAATCAAGCTCAGCTCCCTCACTCGTTCTCTCTCTGTTTTTTTTGTCTCCTTCTGGTTCTTCCTCTATCTTCTCTCTCTCTCTCTCTCTCTCTCTTTGGAGATTATAGAAGGATAGGAAAGGGGAGGACCCTCAACTTTGGTCTGGGGAGACTTTAACACAGGTAATGAGGCAATACCAGTTGGTTGATGTCTGGAGGGATATTGATCAGGCAGCCAGACAGCATACTTGGGTTGAAGTGACGGATGGTAGGGTTAGTGCAGTGAGGCTAGACAAAGTGTATGTCAGTAACTCAAGCTCCAAGAGTGTTCAAATGGGTTTTCAGATCACCACATGGTTCCTATAGATGTGATATGTGAGATCATATTGGCATCTTAATGTCAAGTTACTGCAGGATGTTTATTTTTGTTTTTAGTGACAATGGAAGGAAAATAAAGACAGGTTTCCAAATCTGAGGCAATGGTGAGAAAGTCTCAAATTCTGTTTTATCAGCAGTATACAGCACATGGTTCAGCCAGGGTTAACACTACTGTATCCCAGTTGAAGTGAGAGATTAGTGACATTGAATATGGGCTTATTAACCAGAATGATTCTGGGCTGCAGGGCATGCTGAGGACTAAAAGGGCAAGTACGCATCTCTACACTAAAGGATATGGGTGCTCCAACAGCGGGTTTTTTCAACTTGGAGATGAACACTGCACAGTGGAAGCAAATGTTTTACCTTCGCCTACCTTGGGGAGTAGTAACTTCAGAGCCCAATGAGATAAGGTGGCTTACTAAGGAGTTATATTCAGACTTATATAGGGATAGTGGCAGTGACCAGCGGAGCACATAGGAGATTATAAAAGACCTGCCTAAAGTCGCGGCCTAAATGCGGACCTTAATTTGTAGGAGCCAACAGGTTTGTTTCATGAGTTTGGTTGCTGTGTTCTGGGGCTTCTGTTATGTTAAACATAAGGGGGAGGGTTGAGCCGGACAGTCCCAGTTAGGAGAGGGATCAGGCAGGGTTTCCCTCTTTTGGGGCTGCTTTATGCATAGAGCCGTTATTTAACACGCTAAGGGCCAAGCTACAGGAGTTTTAAGGGCAGTAGACGGGGGTCAGTGTCTCTGTCGGCATACACAGATGCTATAACAGTGGTCTTAAGGAGGATGTAGAAGCTCTCAACTGCATGAGAACCTTTTACCAGGTTGAGTGAGGGCCTATTGATAGGCGACATCAGGGCCACCTAATTTTCCAGGGGGGTTGCAGTGGGACAAGCGGAGCATGAGATCTCAGGAGTGTTATTGGGGACCCCCGAGTTTGTGAGTTGTTGCCACTAATGTCCTTCAGGGGGAAGGTTTTGATCACAAACAACCTGGCCGCCTCCACACTCTGGCACAGTCTCATTGTTGACTGGTGGAGTTCTTTTGGTTGGGGCAACACTGGACCCGTGCAGCCGTTCTATGCCTGCCTCTACAGGTAGTGCAAAGACTTTCCGCCTATAGGCAGCACAAAGACCTTTCGTGGATGGGTGTTACAATGGGTGTTACCCATTGCATGGATGTTACATCGGAGGACTGGGGGCCTGGGATATGACAGGCAGCTTTTTCTACTCAACCTGGGGGAGGTGGATTTGCAGTGCTTATTGCATTCTACCAGTTGGTTCTACGAGCACAGCAGAAGACTCTTTGTGTACAGAGAAACCTGTCAAAACAAGGGGCCTGAATACTACAGCAGCCAAGCTTTCATGACCATGTGCTACAGATAAGACTGTTTCAATCGCCCAGCTTGCAGGGGGGCCTCACCAGAGCAGGCCGGACATCAGCAGCTGCCTTGACTGCGATAGGGGTCACATCCCTCCGGCTGATGCAGTGGGTCATTGAGGGCATACGTGAGGCTCTTCCGGGCTCCTTCCAGATGACCGAGCCTGACCAGTTGGGTGTGAAACGCAGCAGTACCATCCCCGGTCAATGCCGCAATGGGAGCAGATTCCATCTAAGGACTCTGCGTTATCCTTTCAGACACCACACATGGGGGACTTTGCACAGGTCAACACAAAGGCGCTGTATGTGGTGGCTGTCAAGGTCTGTCACCAAGAGAGGTTGAGCGGTCAGGAAATTTGTGTCGTGACACTTCCCTGAAAGGATGCTGGCGGACCCTGTATAAACCTTCCATAGAGAAGTGCACCGCTGATCTACAGTGTAGGATTGCAATTGCTACAAACTGACACGTGGCTTACCTTGATCCAACAGTGGGGAGAAAATGTCCTTTTTGTGGCCAGGAAGAGACTTTAGCTGTGCTAGGCTAGAGGATTTGTTTGGGGTGTTAAAGGGGTGGTGTACTGGACTAAGGAGTGGGTACTTGAGGGACCTGTGTGTTGCAGGGCCCAGGTACACCGTTCAGAGTAGGAGGAGGGTCTGCCTGCTCAACTACTTGATAGGTCAGGCTAATGAAACAGACATCAAGTTGTTGCAAACAGTAGCCCTGCAATTTGACTTGCTCCGACTGACCCTCGAACTTGTGACCTCTGGCTTGCCAACACGTGTGACCATTTCCTCAAATACCCAATGTAAACCAGCTACGCTATCAAAAAGCTAGCAATTCAACAGCGCGGGCTAGAGCAATGATGATGGGACGGATGGCAGTGAGGATACGGGTTGAGTTTGGATATTACAAGCTGATCAACAATCTGCCAGAGTTTGATTCTGTGTGGGGGTTCAGGGGCGTTCTTTTTTGTGTTGACTGGGAGGGGGGGCTAGTGTTGATTTTTTAGTATGTGATTGAGTCATGTGATTGACTCGTTGGTTTTATTTTGTAAATGTTTGAATAACATGTATTTCGTGATAACATGTCTTTATTGACTGGTGTTAATAAAGGCTTTTTAGAAATTGAATTATCCCTCTCTCTCCATCTCATCCCCCTCCCCTCTCTCTCTCTCTCTCAGCCCTTCTCCATCCATCTTTGTCATTGATTGTTGTTGTGACTACTACCTTTGAGGGTTGCCAGTCATTTAGAGGTCAACATGTTGCGTTCTCCTTGTCATGTGGGTGATTGACTGACATTAATCACTATAGGCATCACGGTACAGAGGGAGACTTTAATGCTTAACCAAGCCACATCTTGTCTTTCATCTCATGTCTGGGGGGTTGCCATGTTGGTGAAATGCCATGTTGGTGAAATGCCATGTTGGTGAAATGTTAATGTGCTGTATCCAGTCTCTATCAGATACTCTAGTACTATACCTGTACTGTACCTGCCATGTTGACCTTCATGGGTCACTTTCAGGTTCATAAGGTTCATCCTTCTAAGCGAATGGAGGACATGGAGAGAGATAGATAGTTGGGTGGAGACACACATACAATCACACACACACACACACACACACACACACACACACACACACACACACACACACACACACACACACACTCTCTCTCTCACACACACACACACACACACTCTCTCTCTCTCACACACACACACACACACACACACACACACACACACACACACACACACAGAAAGAGAGAGAAAGAAAGAGAGACTAGTCAGTTGTGAACTGTGAACTGAGTGGGTGTGTGTTGGGGGGAGTTTACTGCCCTCTCTTTGAAGTGAGGCACAGGCCATGAGTACAGGCCCCAGAGAGGGGTATTACTACACCCCCTATAGGCTGGCTCAAGGCAGGGGTCCTCTCTGAACAGAACAGAAAAGAGCTACCTAATCCCTAATTCACACTACAGAGCCAAGTTACGGCCCTGTAGTGTAAGACCCTAACTGTGCTGCTTTCCTATACAAACTTCAACACAAAAGGGTTGACCAAACTCAGTACACTGCAGATCGAATGTGAATGATTTCTTATTCTTTTGAGCTAAATAGAATAATATTACCACTGTACAATCGCTTGTTGGTTATCTCTAAGATTAGAACATACTACATGAGCTGTATTTCAGTACAAAAGCCTTGATCCGAACATAGTAGTTCATTGAGTTGCCCTTTGAAAGACCTGCAACAAGTTGTGGTATAAATCTAAAGGTTGATGTAAAATACATTCTTACAAACAGCAAAGTGACTGATGTGTGTTTAGTTTTGGGGTCTAACAGTTATATGTTTGTCAGTGGACGAAGACGGATCGCGTCCATTTACTTTGAGTGCGCCTCCATTAACCTTTTGCCCCGATTAGCGAAAAAACTTGGAGCAGATGCTTTCTGTCACACTACTGTCACACTGTTATGCTGAACTGTCACTGTGCTCCTCCAGAGCCCTGCCTCAGAGTAAACACTGGTGTTTAGATAGAGCATTTCCAGCCCGCATGGCCTACATTGGTGTTTTGGGTCGGTGGCCATGTTGGGTGGTGGGTGGGATGGATGCTGTGTGTTAGTGTGAGGTCTGGTGATCTGGTCTGGGCTGGGCCGGGGGAATGTTTGGCTGTGAGATAAGGCAGTGCTTGAGGAGGAGCTCCAGATGCTTCTTCTGTTACAGATTGTCATGTCACAACAGAGATAAAAACTCACTGAAGGTCACCACACACAGACACGCTCACAGGGAAGATAAATGTTTACAAGAGATATTCAGTCTTTTGAAAAGGTATGCTCTGGACCCTGGCCTGTCCGCATTACCGTGCACAGTATCTTACAGTATGCATGCAATGGTATTTAGTGTGTTTTGAGTATTCTAGAGTTATACAATTGACAATTGACTTTATTAGGAACACCTGTACACCTTCTCATGGTGGAGGTGGTGTATTGATGTGGGAAATGTTTTCTTGGCACACTTTGGGTCCGTTAATACCAATGAATCATCACTTGAATGGCACAGCCTATTTGAGTATTGTTGCTGACCATGTGCATCCCTTCATGGCCACAATTTACCCATCTTCTAATGACTACTTCCAGCATGATAATGCACCATGTCACAAAGCAAAAGTCATCTCAAACTGGTTTCATGAACATGACAATGAATTCAGTGTTCTTCGGTGGCCTTCCCAGTTCTGAATCCAATAGAACACCTTTGGGATGTGGTAGAATGGGAGATTCACAGCTTGAAAGTGCACCTGAAAAATCAGCAGGAATTGCATGATGTAATCATGTCATCATCGACCAGAATCTCAAAGGAATTTTTCCAACATCTTGTGGAATCAATACCACAAGGAATTGAGGCTGTTTTGAGAGCAAAGGGAGGTCCTACCCAGTATTAGTATAGTGTTCTTAATAAAGTGCTCAGTGAGTGTATTTTCCTAGTGTTAATATTGAAACTTGAAACACGTGGAGGTCTCTGATGTCATGATGATCCCAGCCCTCCAGCTACCCCCTGGCATCCCCCGTGTGACCATATTGCCTCAGGTTGTCACCTGTGTGTGTGTGTGTGTGTGTGTGTGTGTGTGTGTGTGTGTGTGTGTGTGTGTGTGTGTGTGTCTGTCTGTCTGTCTGTCTGTCTGTCTGTCTGTCTGTCTGTCTGTCTGTCTGTCTGTCTGTCTGTCTGTCTGTCTGTCTGTCTGTCTGTCTGTCTGTCTGTCTGTCTGTCTGTCAGCGTGCGTGCGTGTGTGCTTGATAGGCATGTGTTTGAGTGACACATGCATGCTTGTCTCCTATTTTACCCACCTTTGCAAGGTTCATCTTTCTGAGTACAAACACAATAAAATAAACCCTGTGGTCGTAACGTTTCATTTCAATTACCTAAATGCAGTGTGAGAGTGTGGATTGGCCACACTGATAAAAACACAAAGTCCTGTAGTGTAGTTCGCTCCTCAGCTGTCACGCCTGCTGACAATTTATTAGGCCTGCAGATGGGCTTTACTGTAAGGTAGGAGTTCACTGAATCAAACCGAATTGGTTTTCAATTTACCCACTTTACCTGGTAACACTTTGAAAATGCCCTGGTCAAAGTGCTATTTTTGGGGGCTGACCCAAACCTCATTGGCCACTTGTGTGGGTCAGATACACAACTGAATATGTTCTCCATAACTGCCCTGAGAGGAGGTACTGTATCTCATCTGATTTTCCATCCAAACATCTAACAGAGTTTATTTTTCACTAATGAGTGAAACTATTTATTTTTATTTATTTTTTTATACTAGTATTTGGTTTTCAAGTGGTGATATTATATGTGGTGTGACATTAAATGGGATTACAATTGCTGTGTATCTATTTGTCAGGCTTGTTGAGTTGTTGAGACGTCATATTGTGTTATAATGTGTGTTTCTCGGCCCAGCTCAGTTCAGCAGCTGCTCGCTGGTGCGTTTCTCATGCAAATGTCATGGTCTAGTTTATCTGTCACCCCATTAGGCTAACATCATTATGCACAGGGGCCTGTCTCTCTTTTATTGAACAGAACAGAATCACTCCTGTCTCTTTTTGAAGCAAATTGTTTAGGGAACATTTCTCTTTTTCTTTTTTCCTTCGTAGCGGTATAGCAGACCAATCATTTTGCCACGCTCCAGGTATGCTAGATAAATGAATAGCTCTTTGAGCGCCTTTGGTGAAAGGAGCTGTTGTATTATTCATGAGGTGGATGATGATGATGATGATGATGCGTTGGAGACTGTTTTGGCAGCGGAGGGATCAGCTGCTCCAGCCACACCTGCCTGTCTGGTCACCAGGCTACAGCCACACCTGCCTGTCTGGTCACCAGGCTACAGGCAGACCTAGTGTGACATGTGTCTCGGTCGCTCACCACACAGTAGTCACTAGACCTAGAGCATGGCGCTAGCAATGCTAAAGTTGTAGGTTCAATTCCCACTGGGACCGTCTGTAAAACCATTTAAAAATGTATGCATGTACTGTACATCGCTTTGGATAAAATGTCTGCTAAATGGCATATGATATTATTCTATTAGAACTGATTGGATTGTCAAGTTTGTCAAGTACAGTATGTAAACTAGAGTTCGGAATTAGGTTTGGTATAACGGTTTAGGGTAAAGTTCCATCCTCTCTGACATGGCCATGGTAGAGATGACTATTTAATTTGGGGGGTGGGTGATGACATCAGCCACCATTCTGCTCACTTTGCAATGATAAGCCTTTATGTCTCAATGGCTTGCATTTTACATATACCAACTGGTCAGCCCAAATGACATATTTCATTAGGGTTAGGTTATTCAGGTTAAACACTTAGTCTCGATGTTTTGTTCCTGGCACAATGGGAACAAAGAAAGGTGCATACTGTAGATGTCCATGATTTGATTTCAAAATAACAACTCAGCAGAATCCATGTGTCTGTATGAATATTCTGCCTGTGTGGTGGTCCCCCCTGTGTGGCTGCATGCTAACGATGCTAGCTACCTGCTAATTGAAAAGCTGTAATCAGCCTTCCTCAGACTAGAGAGATAGAGAGAGCATTCGTAATTGCTCTGGTTGACAGTGCTTCAGCAGGAAAGAAAAAAAAACCTTCAGAGTCATCATTTGCACAACATAATGAATAGGTTAATAAAATAAAATACTTTAATTATAGCTTAATGCCCGGATTGTTAATAGTGCCAGTGTAGCTCAATTGAATAATACAGTTTCTGGTATTAATTATTTGCAAGTGAACTTGTTTAAATGATATTTTATAGCCCCTTGATAACATTACCGCTAGAGGCAATGTAATGATAGACAGACAAAGGCCATGCAGGAATTATCATAAACTATTAGCTTGCTTCCAAAGGGTTTTATGTTAATCTCTGAGTGCTTAAGTACCCTGCAATTAACATATCAGGAGGAGCTACCTTCCAGCTAGGCTTGCAAATTGAAGTGCAGAGATAAAAAAGCCATTGAGATGAAACCCTGAAAGAGAAGAGGAGCTATTGCACTGAAGTGTACAGGAATGCTCACGTGTGTGTTTTAGAAAGAGAGAGAAGGAGAGGAGGAAAGAGAGAGAGAGAGAGAGAAATGTGCGTGCGCGTGTGTGTGTGTGTGTGCGTGCACGCATGGGAGTGAGAGAGAGATTGTCTGATCAAGGATGTATAACAATTCCATTATCTCTCTTGGGCTATGACATGAGATGTCTCTTTCAGGCCTCTCTCCCTTTGTCTAATGCTAAGCCGTATTCTACTGTAGGGAGAATGAAATGAAGAGCTCTCATGGGCTATGACGGTGACGGCAGCATCTGATGGAGTGCGTTTACATATCAGGCTTGCTAGTGGCTTGATATGCAAATGCTGCCCGTTGAAAAGGCTACAGGGAGATGCAGCTCATTGTTAGGTCTTCACAGTCTGTGTTCCCTTTTATGCTATACACAATCGTATCCACTGTGCAAGCATCTTGTAAAGCGCCTGCTGCCTTTGGTAGGTTCAGCCCACAGAGGAGGCCCCGTCCTTTAGAAGGACATGCATGTTTGATGGTGGTAATTGACAGGTTCAGTTTGGTCTTCTTCTCGTCTTTTTTGTTCTTGACACATACCAGATAATACTGTTTACATTTGCCACAGCTCAATAGAAGTCATTGTAACATTGTTGAAGGTATCATAGCATAGCATTTTTTTGTTTGTCTCTTTATATTTAATTCTGTAAGAAAACAGTTCTGAGAGTTGATTAAACGAAAGTAAACAAAACCTTGATTTTACTTTTTTTGTACTAATTATTTTACCCTCCTGCCCTTTCAGTATACAGTAAGAGCACATTTTGAATTATTACACTAGTTACTTTAGTAAATTTTGCTGAAGACACACACACATTTTCTAGCATTTAATTATATCATCTTAAATGACAGCAGTATATGATGTTGAGTCTTTTGCTGGATCATTACACATGGCCCTACATAAGGCTGCAACGATTAGTCGACTTAGTCGTTATTTAGATTATGTAAATGTGTTGCCGAGTCATTATTATTATTCTATTTTTATTTATTTATTCATTTATTTATGCATTTTTATAAATTGCAATGCCTTTTTGTTGAACAAGATATCACTGGTTGTGGTCCGTCTTTCATCACAGTCTTTTTTGTGTGTAAATTAATGGTTTAGACTAATCGATTAATCGATAAATAATCTACAGATTAAAACAATTTTTTAGTTGCAGCCCCATGGATCAGTCCCAAGCCATGTGATCCATTAAAACTACATTACCCATAAAGCACTTGGCTGGTTTCCTGTATCTCTCAATGATAGATGATTGTGATGAGGCCTTAATCTAATCCATGTTAAAGATTTTCTGCCCTCCCAAATTCAGGGCTAGCATTGAGATGCCTGGCCTGATTTATGTTCAATGGCATGCAAGAGGAGCCAACTGCACTTCTGCAAAGCAGATGTAGTGGACGCCCTTGTATCTAGCCTTATATTTCACAGAGAATGGAAATGGCAAACAAGGTCATCTCTCTCTCTCTCTCTCTCTCTCTCTCTCTCTCTCTCTCTCTCTCTCTCTCTCTCTCTCTCTCTCTCTCTCTTACTCTTTCTCTCTTCCCTCATCTCTGCCGTACCTAAATAGCACAATAACATCCATGAGAGGGTCTTAGTTCCCTTGTCTAAATATGGGAGTGCTTAGGGAAGGAGGAGGTCCAGCACTGGGCTAAAATCCTGATGAACACTGCCTTCAAACCAAATTCCTTCCTGTCAGACCCCATAACTTATGGGGCCGAGATTACAAAGCTACCGATATAATAAATTAAGTTGATGGACAGAATTATGCCCAGTGCTTCCTGCACTCCCCAATGACGCACACTAGCTTAGCTCTGCCTGACAATGAGTGTGATTTAACGCCCAAGCTAGGGAGACTTGGGATGTGTGTTTGTGTGTGTGTGTGTGTGTGTGTGTCTGTTTGTGTGTGTGTGTGTGTGTGTGTGTGTGTGTGTGTGTGTGTGTGTGTGTGTGTGTGTGTTTGTGTGTTTGTGTGTGTGTTTGTGGGGCAGTCCAGGCCTCACACTGGCCCTTAGCCTAGTGTATAAAACTCTGCTTTAATTCACCCACAAATGTGTCACCATTAAAACAGAAAGAAAAAGGGATCACAGATCATAAATACTCCCTGATTTATGAACTAACAACAAAGAGTATAAGCCCTGGCGAGAGAACGGGATTGTTTGACAGAACGTTGTCAAGGAGGAAAAGAGGGAGGAAAAATACACTCACTCACTCACTCTCTCTCTCTCTCTCTCTCTCTCTCTCACACACACACACACACACACACACACACACACACACACATACACACACACACACACACACACACACACACACACACACTCTCTCTCGCCTATATCACACAGTGACTGCATAGGAGCAGATGTGTCTGCTCTGCTCTCAACGTGTGACGGACAGAAGAGATAAACACAGAGAAAAGCAAAGAGAGGAGAGAGAGAGAGAGAGAGAGGGAGAGAGAGAAATAGAGAGAGCTGGCACGGCACTGGCTAATTTATCTCACTGAGAGACAGATTAAAGAGAGAGGAGAGTGAAACAAAGTTCCACTGGCTTAATCAGCGGACAGCCTGCTAGGAGTAGACATGATAAATCAGTGGAGAACGCCTCTGCTCTCCGAGAGAGAACACACTACAGGCATCCTGAGCTAAACCAGAGCAGACACAGCTACAGTATGTTGCATTACATTACACAGTACACATTATACACAGTGGAAATGTTGCTTGTCTGCAGTCTGTCATGCCATTAAATCTTATTTGAATTTGAATTTGACTATGTTTTGCTGTGTTGAGGTGTGTTGTTGCCCTACTCAATTGAGGACAAGTATCCATCATTATGTGCACTTTGACATTGGGACTTGTCATGAGAGAGGCACTAGTCAAAAACTTAGGGTTAGTGTTAGTACTATTTGTACAACAATCTACAAGTATAAGTAGCACAGATAAAACTGAGCCCAACGATACAGTTTCTCATCCACTCCAAGATTAGTAGTGGTAGTTTATTATACCACAGTTATGGCTCTCCTTCAGGGCCAAACTGAGCGTTGTGTAAACAGGAAAAAATAACTTGAAGTGTCCTGTGTTTCCCCCCTGTCCTCTCTGTAGGAGACGGGTCTTTCTTTAGCCCTGCCAGTGACAGGGGGATTCAACCAGGAAGAGGAAAAGGGGTCTTGGATATCCCTGTGTCATTAGTTCAGTACAGGGTCACAGCTGGGCCACTCAGAGCGTGATTACATCGCCTGATTTATCTGCAAAAGGAGCCCAAACACCGATAAATCTGGGAGCTCTTCCCCCAGTTGTGGGATCCTCACTGTCTGACAAACGACCCTGAGCTGAATAAATACTCTGGCACATTATGAATAATTCATTCTGATAGCCAGGCCTCTTAAATGTATATATTGTTGCTTTTTAAACAGCAAAGGTGTTTCTTTGAACCCCCCCCCCCCCCCAATGATGAAAGAGAGCCAGAGGTTAGCGGACATCTTGTTTTGTGGTCATAAATTGTATTTTCCAAGCCCCAGCCTTATCCGCTGGTGTTTTAACATAAATATCTTTTATGTAAATCTGTCACAGGTTAGTCTGCTCTGGGGCTCCTGTGTAGATATTGGCCTGTCTGTGACTTTATGACAGAGTTGAAAGTCACTCATTAAACTGACCCCTTGCTGTAAATTCACTTAGTGAAAAATGGCCCCTGGCTCTCCTATTTGCTCTTGTAGATGTGATCACGAGTGCATTTTTAAACTTAATTAATTGGCCGTTTTCTGTTGACAAGAAATATATGCAGTAATAATTTGCTGGGGATAGATGCGGAGTGCAGGAAATGAGATATCCATCACGGGCTTAGTGTTCTACCAGCTGCACCGCGGCTAATATGAAAGTATTTCAGCCCTGTTCAGGCCCCGCTGTTTGTGCAGTCAAGATTATATATACCCACAATCCATGGCCTGCCTCACAGGCGCTCATGGAGGTCTATGATAACAAAGACTATGTGATTTATGGCCTGCTGTGAAAGCAGAACTTGATGAGATTAAACAATTTCATAGCACAAGTGTTTCTCAGAGGCCCTCCTGATTTGTAGCGCGGCAGCCGACAGTAAATCAGGTTTATATATCTGAAAGCATGCTCAGCAAAGGAGTGCAATTACTGTTTAAGACAGCTACTTTTTATTTAATTTTTATCCCTCTGGTTTGTCTCTTTTATTCTCAGGCTGTCACACAGCCACTCACCTTCATAAGTCCTCCAGGGAGGGAGGGAGGGAGGGAGGGAGGGAGGGAGGCAGGGAGGCAGGGTGGCGTGGGCGCTCTGCTATCTCTCCCTCACAGCTTCTAGAACAATAACAATAACAACAACAACCGGGTAGACAACAACCGGGGCAACAACAACCGGGGCGACAACAACCAGCCACCGGCTCGACAATACAGCAGTCATAGACCCCCCGGAAAGGCTCTATTTATTCTGCATTGTTTGTGTGCTGTGTCTCGGTCCCTGTCTGGGTAAATGGAGTAGGCATGGTGTAATTACAGCGCCAGGCTTTTCTCTGTGCCATAAACATGACATGGTGTAATGATACGACTTACAGGCCCACAGAGTGTTCTGTCTCACTACCAAGAGGCTGTGGCTCGCTCCATTGCCTGTGAATTATAATATGTTGGGAAGATGACAGTGTTGTTATCATTGCAGCCTGGAAGTTACAGTAAGAGATGCAAGGGGAATGGCTTCAGAAGGTCGTTTTGGATTGGGGAAAACGAGCCTAGATGTGGATAACGGGGACATTCGCATATGATGATTGTCAGTCATTGAAACAAATATTCAAATGAGTTGGTATTGCACATTTGGTCTGAGGAGAAATATTCCTTTGTTCATTTTGTATGTTGAATTACTGTACCTGTGACCAATGTGTTTATATACTGTATTTGTGTACAATATTTACAGCCTTTAGTTTCTGTGCCCCGAGTACACGGAACAACCTTCAAAACAAATAAAAAATTAGATTATGTTGTGTCACTTGGTCAGTTAAAAACTTTGATAAAGATCTGTCATCCAACAAATGTGCATGTTTTAATTGATTCTATTTTGTACATTGATGTGTAATAAATTAACCATATTATGTTTGTAATTTGTTATGTACATTTATGAATGTTGTATGTTTGTAAGCAGGGCTCCTCCATGAAAGGTTTAATAATAATACATGAATTTCTCTGTCTCTTACCCATACCCTGTATATGCAGCACAGTATGTCTTTTTAGGTTGAGAATTTGTACGTGCGGGCAGGCGGGCGTGTGTGTGTGTGTGTGTGTGTGTGTGTGTGTGTGTGTCCTTGGGTGTATATGCTGGTTGCACATCTGTCTGCATCATCCCATATCTTCCCTGAAACATCAAGAGATCTCATTATTTTGACACATCTCAGCTTTTCTTTTAGTTTTTTCCTACACCCTGAGTCAAAATTAGTTTTCATTCCCTCTGTGATCTTCCTGACTGAAGCTCGCTGAAAGTAAAGAAAATCGCAGTCTTCATAGCAGGGCTGAGTCAAACACACACTTCACACAACCGCACTCTGAGTTAAGCATTGCTAAGTAACCTTCACATTTCACTCGTGTGAAGATCTAATTTCCTTTAAGTTCACATGTCACTTTTTGTGGCTCTTTTTGTGGGTCCTCTTCAAATGTCTCCCGGGCATCTAATTGCAAAGGAAACATTCCAGACAAGCCAGGGTGACAGGCTCGCTCCCAGAGTCTTCAATTATTAAACATCCCACAGCTCTGACGTTAGCTACAGCCCCTAATCGGAACAGAAAGCTTCATGATATGTCACACTTTATGTCTCTTTGTGTGTGTGTGTGTGTGTGTGTGTGTGTGTGTGTGTGTGTGTGTGTGTGTGTGTGTGTGTGTGTGTGTGTGTGTGTGTGAGGTGTGTGTGTGTGTGTGTGTGGGGGGGGGGTACATTCTTACATACATTCTTCCTATTTTCAAATGATTGAAGGAATTTGAACTCCAACCAAATTTGACAGAGGAAATGATTTGACAAGGAGGAATTAGGGGATGCCCATAGTGTTTATGATCTCATTGTCCATCTGTTTGTACACAAAGCAAACAGAAAAAAAATATATATTTTATGTATCACAAAGACATGAGACTTGTCTGTCCCTTATTAAGTATTATCAGCAGTTTTAATTGTTTGTTGACATTCTTCATTACCACTAATGTACTCTTATCTGACTCTAAAATACCCTCAAATTATTTCAACATTTGACTTGACTTTCAGACCAAATAATCTAACAGTACTGTACTGTATATGTATTATTCTTTGATACCAGAGGCAATAACACTATAATATTTAGTTATAAAAGTTTCATTTTATCCTGCTTAATCTTAATAATTATTGACATGGTAGATGGCACACAGATACAGAGTTATACCTCAAATGGAAAGGTCAGTGCCAACCAAAATAAGAAATAACCTGAGGACTGTTCTTACTTGTAACTGGGTTATTTTAATCCAATAGAGGCACATGTTTCCTGTTCGTTTAAATCACCTATACTTCTGAGGCATTCAACAAAAAGTTTCGGACAGCTTTTTAAAATTCAACCCGTAAAAACAGACACGGGCCTATTTCCATCAAAGGGTCGCCGATAGGGGTGATTAACTTCCTGTAGCGCCCGACCTTTGCTTGTTCAACACTGAGCTAAAACATAGAGGCTCGGGGTTGCTGGTCTGCTCTTGCAACCAATGTATGATCATACTTCTACTTCTGAGTTGTGTTATACAGTAATCAATGAATGACTGCCCAGCCAGCGATCCCAGCTCTGTCCATTTTGACAAGAGACAAGAATGAGCACATAAGATGTGCAGCGTTAACCAGGATGTTGACTACTGTAGCCTAGATCTGTGGCATGGGAGAACAACCATGTGTGAGTTACAAGCTTAATGCAACCAACATTACTTCTTCAGCATGCTAGCTAATTGCTCATACAGCAATAATATCAATCCGCATGGGTAGAATTACATCACACTCCCTCATAGTGTCTAACAGAGTAAAGAACTTAGTACAAATAGTAAATAACGTCAATCGTCTACAATGCTTTAGAACGTGACCTACTGCTTGCTTGTAAATGTAGAATGGGAAGAATTGACGTTCACAATCTCCCTCTATCAGCAAGCATGACCAATGGCATTACACCTTATTGATATGTAAATTCAACCAACCAATCTGAATACTGACTGACCAATATAATACCTATTCCTGAAGCTTCATGCTCCGAGCGAAAAACCCTCTTGTGATCAGTGATCATATGATCCATTTACTAGGAGCAAGTTCATTGGAGTAGAACGTGTAAATGATTAAACGCACACTCAACATTGTTCCTGCTGAGCAAACGCAGCACCAAAGACTGTTTTACTACCCACAAGTGCAGGCACCATTAAATCAAATGTTCTCCCCACTGCCATTACCTAAGAAAACAGAATGAATACATGGTACTCACACAACAGCAATTTAAAATGCATTACCATCTTTTCCCTAAACATCTGAAATACAATTATCAAGGTCAGAACTGTAAAACGGTCAATTTTTTGAAGTACTTTCCCACGTGGTTGCTGCTCCTGTGCTGAACTAAAATGGATTTTACCACACTACTACACAATATCCTAAAAAAAAAAAAAGTTTCAAAGTTTGACTTTTGCTTTTCTTGTTGCCACACATACGGTGACTATTCACAGTAAAAACCGAACCTCTTAAAATACTCTAATTTGTACAGTACATGTTAACTCAACCCTGCCTTGTGTGGAGTAAAACTTCAAATAAGAAGATCTTCATTGTGACTGAATTAGAATGGTATGCATGTTGCCACAGTTTTGTAAGTCACTGTTTGTGTTTTGGATAATTTTTTCCTATTTGTTTTGCGTCTTCCTTTTTCTGAATGTATTCATGTTTGTAACCCCAAACATCAGAGGCATGAGACACAAATGGCATTAAAGTCTACTGAAGAAATATGTCAGGCCAGCATTAAATGTTGACTCAAATAAATTTACAAGTTTTGTCTCCTCTGATCTTTAAAAAGCAGTGCAAGTGCTCAAGGAGTGATATGGAAAAAAAGTTTCATGCACACGCACAAAAGAAATATTTTGATAGAGACCCAAAGAGAAAACATATCAAAAGACATTTTTATACATGTCTTTTGCAAGCACAAAAAGCAGAAATGGTGTCAAGAGAAAACAAAACAGAAAGCTTCTTTCTTCTAACAATTGCTTTAAGCTACAAAAATCTCCTTGAGTCCCCAGCCTCCCCTCACTGTCAGCTCTCTCTCTCTCTCCCCTCTTTCCCCCTCTCCCCCCTTTCTCTCCCTCTCTCCCCCATCTCCCTTTCTAAGGCCGGACAGGCCTCTCTGTACGCCCTGATAGGTTGCGGGGCTGATGCTTAGCAACAACATTCCTGTGCCCTAAGTAGCAGTAAGCCTCTGGCTGAACCCTTTGATGTGGCTGTCAGGCCACATTTATTTCGTTTTAGCACTTTGTCTGCTTGTCCAGATGTATAAGGAGATAAAAAGCCCTGGTGTTTACACTGCTCTCTCTCTCTCTACGTAGCGCCCTGTGTAATTAGATTGTATTGCTGGTCAGTTCATGCAGAGGGAGGTGAAGTGAGGCAAGACGGCCAGGGTACCAGCTGGGTTCAGGATGAGCTGGTATGAGCAGGGTTCTCCCCCCCCCCCACAGTCACGGATGTATGGAGCAGAGTTCATGAAACCGTCCTCCATGTTGGCACCGGATGTTCTGTGCCAGTAACGTTCCAATGGGGTGGTGTTGGAGTGTTTGGAGCCAACATGGCAGCCATCGAGATTCTTCTACTGTAGATGTCAAGCTGAGCGAGCTGAACTTAATGTCTATGGAGGTTTCTTGATTCTGACTATCCGCATTGTCTCTCTGCAGAACACCTCTGACTTCACTGATTCAGAATGCTACTTATTCTGTGACACTGTTAAAAAAACAAGTGGTTTTAGTCACTCAGTTTGCCCAGTTTCTACCTCTTCCCCGGTGTTCCACCCTCTCCTTTTCCCTCTCATGGTGATATGTTAGAAGGGACCGATAGTAGTGGTGTGATGTACAATCCAGTATGGAAGTCATCTTTCATTATGACATTTAACAGAGCTCTCCATGAGTATCATCTCTCTCTCTCTCTCTCTCTCTCTCTCTCTCTCTCCGGTGGTGGGGAGCCCCTGTTGGGAGGAGAGCTGCTACAGAACACTGTCCTCTGTAGAGAGCCATTATCTGAGATTTCTGCGTTCTCCCCGGCCTGTAAATTTGTGCCACATTACCATAAGCTGTGGTGATAACTCACATAGCACAGAGACAATCATGATGTGAGCACTCAGCATATGCCCCGGGCCCAGCAAATTAAAACAATGCTCAGCTTGATGAACAGACTACTCTGGGCAGCACAGAGAGAGGAGGGAGAGAGAGAGAGAGAGAGAGAGACAGAGACAGAGAAAGAGAGAGAGAGAGACAGAGACAGAGAGACAGAGAGAAAAAGGATGTAGGAGGACAGAGGCTCTTTAATAGATTACACTGCAGCACCCCCCTCTGCTCAGTGTAGGTACAACTGCAGACCAGAGAAAGAGAGAGAGAGAGAAAGAGAGAGAGGTGGGGGGCGGCAGCAGCAGAGAGATAGAGAGAGACAATGTTCTCTCCATCTTAAAGACATTAGAAGTTTTTAGTCATTGGCTTCATTCTGCTATGTGATAGCACACAGTGCACAGCATGTCCAATATACCATCCTTGTTATCATTCTGCCCTGTATTTGCTGTGATGGCTTGCTGTCAATACTGATGTGAAACTCAAACGTCAATCCATCATTGACGTGGAAAAGGTTTAAGAGAGATAACAGGACGTGGAAAAGGATAGAGAGAGAAAGAGAGGGTTTGGTGAGAGGAGGAGAAGAAGGATAGAGAAAGAGGGAGAGAAGGAGCGAGAGGGGGAGAGAAAGGGAGAGAGACACAGAGATAACAGCTGGGATTCAGATCTGGCTTTCCTGTGGGTCTGTTTCACAGGGATTCCCATCAGAGGGCTGAGCTGCTCTCTCATCCACTGGATGGGTCATGAAGTTGAGTGAAAGGGGAGAGCCGGGGGGTGGGGGGGTGCAGGGGGAGTAGGAGAAGCAGTGGCTGATTAATGTTGTACAGGTCGGGTGGCGGTAGTGCATAGGGAGGGGGAGGATGGAGGGTGTCTGATCAGTAGACGTGACGTGGGGGGTGTTGGTGTTGGTGTCAGGGCATTGGGTATAGTGGGGTGGGGTGGGGTGGGGGGGTCGGGGGGAAAGGCTCTGATGTTGACAGCGGGCTACTTTTGGGGAGCAGCGTGTGATTGACGTCCCTGGTTGCCCTTGGGGGGCGGAGGCGGAGGAGTGCTCTGGGGGTTGTATGCAGTCTGTGGGTGGTGGTGTTAATAATGTGGCCACTGGGAAGATTAATTGTGGACAAGCAGCAGGATTAGGAGGGGCTTTGAGGGGACCGGGGATGGGGCACTTGCGGCCTCTGATCTACCAGGCAGGCCAGGAAATGATGCAGGCAGGAAAGAGAACTCTGGGAGCCGCTCAGACATCATGGAGGTGGAACTGGTAGAACCCCCCCCCCCCCCAACCCTATCCCCAATCAACCTGTCCTGGTGGGTGAACTGTTCTATCCATTCTACTTCAATAACTGTTGTTTATTACAGAAGGTTGATGGGGATGTTAGAATGAAGAATAAGGGGAAACTGCTGACTCAGTGGCCTCCATGTTGTCCTCTGTCATACCTAGCAGATGACTCAGGATATGATGATGTCAGTTTGAATTGTGGAATAACAAAGAAACTCCAGCACAATAGATCCACACTATTTCAATGGGCCACTTAGATTAGAACTGTGAATTGTGGCCACTCACTGTATGAAATCTAAACACTTTATATTTTCAGTTACAGTATGATATAACCCCATGGTGAATAAATCGGAGTAAGAGTGTTCAGCATTCTTCTTTTCTTTCTTAACAAGTTCATAACACCACACTCTAGATGTGAAGCAAAGCTGTGTGCTTTAATGCTCCAGTATACCAGCAATTCATTAAATTGTGAAACTGTTTTTGTTTGCTTTATTCATCATTAGTTATACTGTATGCTCTCTTTTAAGGAAATACGATTCATATACTGTCCAAACCATAATATCCTTCTGAGATTGTATCAGAGAGCACATTTGCCTGTTTATTTTCAATTTACTGTACGGTGCTCTCTTTTGAATGAATAATATGTTTCCTTTTAACAAAGTCCACCGTCCAAACTACCACATCAACAACAACAACAACAGCAACAACAACAACAGCAACAGCAGCAGGCAGAAAATGCAACTCTAAACCATCTCTAATGTGTATTTGTCAGTTTTGGTCCCCTGCTATGATTAAAGGTCCTGTGAGTCCTCTGCTGCAGGAGAGAAAGGTATTTCTGCAAAGGCATCAGATAGGGCTGTGTCGTGATGAACGGCCTGCTCAACGGCCTGCTCAACGTGCTAAAAGGCTAGGGAAAGAAAGAGAGAGGATGTTTGGGTCCTTGAAAGTGCACAACAAAGAACAACAACAACCAAACTGTTGACCTGCTTAGGAACACATTCTGAGAATAAGGATGGTTTTCTTTCCATCAGTGCACGGCCATTTTGTTGTCCCAGTCCGTCCCTGGTGGAAGGTCTGTTGTCTGGCTGGTGTTATTCTGGAGGGTGAACTTCACATAACTAGGGGCTGTGGAAATGCTCTTATCATCTTCTGCACCCAGGTGTGTTTCAGTAAACCAAACAGTAAACTCATGTTTTAACATTGGCATTATTCAGCCAATAATTCACACTACATAGTGTCACATTTGTGTTAACAGAAACAACAAAAACAGTAATGTATATACAGTAGTTCTGAAACACTTGTGCTTTGGAGAGCAGTGGCTTTCATGCCACCTGTTGGACTTGTGGTCTCATAGCAGCAGTGTGTCAAGACTATAGAAGTGTCAGTGTGAGTGGCGTCTGACCCTCAAGTGACCTCTCCTGCAGGTCATGGCTCAGTGGCAATTGCCCCCCCCCCCCCCCCTTAACCAGGCAGGGGACACACCTTCAAAGCCAGGGTCATAGCTCCTACCTTTTACCCTCCACACAAAGTAATGAAACCTGCCCCCCTTCTCTGCGTTCGGTCATAAAACAGGAACGGTGCTCTTACATTTGCTGTCCCGCTCGCATTGAATTTATGGCACTCGGACTATCAGTCACAGCAATGAAATCTCCTTCTCTCTCTCTCTCCTCCCTCTACTCTCTTTCTCTCTCTCTCTCTCTCTCTCTCTCTCTCTCTCTCCCTCTCCCTCTCTCCCAGTGTGTGTTTGTAATACTGTGTGTTTGCCTTTTACAGCTTCCCAGTGACCCCAGGTCTGAGAGCTCCAACATGCCATACTCCCCTCTACCCAGAGGGTCCAGAGATGGCAAGAATCACAAAGGTAAGGAACACACACACACACACACACAAGCACGCATGCATGCACACACACAAAAACACACACACACACACAAACACACACACACACACACATCAGCACATCATACACATGCACGCACACACAAGCATGCATGCATGCACTCACACATACAAACACACACACACACACACACACGCACACACACACACACACACACATACACACAACATTGTATGTATTTATTCCCTGACTTCCTAAATACATAATTGCATTGTTACAATTTTCAAAATCTCATGGGACAAAATCTGTAATCATCGGATCCAAAAGCGCAAATAGTCATCACCCTAGCTTTACCCTCATCATGGTGAATTGAAACTGACCTTACAGTTATGAATGCCTATTTCTACCGTACTGGCGATAGCAGCAACATAGACAGACAGATTCTAACAGTTATTTGCATGATCAAAACGGTTAGGTATTTCTTTTTGTCCACCTGTGTGTGTATGTGGGCTACAGTGTGTGTCTGATTGATGTTAAGATTAGATTAGATTAGATTAGATTCAACTTTATTGTCATTGTGCAGAGTACAAGTACAGAGACAACGAAATGCAGTTAGCGTCTAACCAGAAGTGCAAAATAGCAGAAAGTGCAATGAACAGTATTTACAGGTAGTGCAATATATGATCAGTAGTAATGCAGTATAATATAGTATAATATAAGCAGTATAATATAGCAGTGCAGTATAGCAGTATGTGAGTAGCAGTAGCATTATAGCAGAATAAATAGTTACAGTATGAGCAGTGTAGCAGCATATGAGCTGTATTTGAGTAAGGGCATGAGATCCACACGTGCATAGCCACTGAGAGAAGAAGCAAGTTTGTGTTCACTTTATTTTTTTAACTTTAACAACCTTCTTGCATATGGCATATGTATAATTATATTTCATTACATGTCGTTACTGCTTCAGATTTGAGTTCTGTTTTACGTGTTATCAAGCATTGGCGCTTCACATTTAACAGCAGGTATTTTTTTTACAGTAGGCTTGTACAGTTACACCAATTATGTCCATCAATATGTTATATTCAGTATGTAAGCTCTTTAAAATACAAAATGTGGTATTCTAATGATGATTAAGTCCTGACTAAACACAGCCAGTGCATTATTTTTTGCATGGTATTGATCTAATTCACTGATTACACTGAAGTCAACTAATGGAAGTCTCCAGATCTCACTCTGGGTACTTTTGTTAGTACTGTAATGAGGGCCTGGGGCTTTTTACCCTAACCTTAACTCCTGGGGCTTCTAGTGCTAGAGTGGGAAAAATGTGCACTTGAGACACCGTCACATCTCATCTCCTGGAGTTATTGATAGATGCAGGAATTATAATACTGTACTGTATATCTGACTAATCTAGGTTTTATGCTATTGATTTCAATGTAGGTGTGGGAGTGTGTATACTATAGTTGAACCCTCCTTGATTTGTTCATGCTATTGATTAGGTCAGTTATATGCAACAGATTAAGTTGTTGTGCATTCTGACCTTCAGGCTGAATATAGAGGAATTGGACACATATTTTTTCACATCTTCAAAGGACTTGTACTGTAATCTCCATAGTTTCTGGAGAAAATACTCTTCAAATCAAATTAGCAAAAGTGTGAAGAAGCATGCATTATGAAGCCTTGATAATAACAGATTCATATACTGTAATGCATCATGCCTAATCTGTAAAACCAAAAATACACACAAATACACTAGTGTTTCTATTCTCTTTGCTTACCGTTTCAACCATCACCCTGGCTACTGTGTGCACGTCAGTGTGCAGGGCTCTAGAAATAAAAGGTGACCGTTTCTTTGTGTCTGTAGCGATGTTCTCTGAGTCGCCCTGAAGCGATTGTACGGGACATCGCGGCAGCGAAAGGCTTTTATGCATGAGACATTCATCATGCTCTTTGTCTCAGCAATGCAAAACACTGCGCCTGTGATGCGCTGACCGCCATGGCGAGAGCTCGCAAGGTCAAAAAAGTGATCACCTCAACACCGCCAATACACACACACACAAACACACACACACACACACACACACACACACACACACACACCACCCTTGCCAAGGACAGGTCTATTTCACACAGGCTGACCAGCATCTGTCACGTGATCTTGGATGTAGAAAGAGAGAGAGAGAGAGAGAGGCCCAGTGCTTTGTCAAAATCAGGCCAGACGAGCAGAGAGCAGTCCATTAAAAGGTGAGCAGATCTGACATATTAGATATCTTCACCTCCCTCTTAGATCTGGGCACCGGTGACAGTCACCATTTGTTATTTTTACGACGCTGCGCTGCAGCCTTAGATTACACAGCCCTCATCTTCGCCCTTCACCTCCTCGTTTATGTCTCAGCCAGCCTCTCTCCTACAGTACACTGTCTCCACTCTTATTTATCTACACTTTTAAAAGTACTAAATGTGTGGGAGCCATCACTATAAGTCTGTTTGATCCTTCACACATCATGTCTTCGTGCATCATGTGATGAAATCGCTTTCATTAGAAATTCCTCACAACAAGAGTGTCTGAACAAGGCTGCAGTATATAATAAATTCTATAATAACTTATATTATAATTGATTATTTAAGTTAATCATTTAAGTTAATGAGAATTACACAGTGGTTATATAGTGTATTTTCTGGGTTAGATAAAGCTATATGTGTTGAAAGAGTAAGCAGTCATATCTAGCCCTGGTTTGCTGAACCCAGGCCTAGTGATGTCGGTGTGTGTTAGCCGCTGCGTAGGCCTAGCCTGTGGGATCAGTAGCAGGTCTGACAGCCTCCTGTCTGCTACAGACAGAGCCTTTCCTTGGTCTCCCCGTCTCTCCCCCTCTCGTGTCACCTGTGTGTGCAGGCCCTTGAGCCCAGGTGCCAGAGGTAATTACTGCAGCCTGGAGGCTCCCGGGAGGGGCCAGCGCTGGCAGGTCACTGCCCAGGAGGAGAGGGGTGAAGAGAGCGAGGACAGAGCTCCAGGATATGCCTCTGTCTGCCTGTCTGTCTGCCTGCCTGCCTGCCTGCCTGCCTGTCTGTCTGTCTGTTTGTCTGTCTGTCTGTCTGTCTGTCTGTCTGTCTGTCTGTCTGTCTGTCTGTCTGTCTGTGTCTGTCTGCCTCTCTGCCTGCCTGTATGTCTGTCTGTCTGCCCGTCTGCCTGTCTGTCTGTCTATCCGTGTGTGTGTGTGTGTGTGTGTGTGTGTGTGTGTGTGTGTGTGTTTGTGTGTGTGAACGTTCTGAACAGCCTTCTAAACAGAGAGAGAGGTTAAGGGGTAATAAGGTAAAAGCACAAAGCCAAGCTCTTTCTTACATAATACCATATGAGGCCAGACCAGGCATGTGGGAGCAGCCCGATGAGCTGACACTTATTAACAAATGGTGCTGTGTCAAACTCAGGGACCTCTCTGTATCCCAGGCTTTTCTAACTCCTCTTCTAACAAACGCAGGCACGCACGCATGCACGTACGCACGCACACATGCACACACACGCACACAGTGTGTGTGTGTGTGTGTGTGTGTGTGTGTGTGGGAGGAGTCAGCTGGACAAGCATAGACGATGATGTGATTTATGTGAAAACATAGAGGTCAAGCCATTCATTTTCAAACATAAGAAAGGAGCAGTGCTCAAAAATGAAAAACTGAAAGAGAAAAGGAGGCATGTAAACTCCCGAAATTAGACACGTTCTTTTAAGATGTAGCTGTTTATTCCCCCCTAATAGCAATGACTGAGAACGTCTTAGCCAGGGATTTGGACATGAAATTTGCATGACTAGCAGATCTGTCGTGACCAGCTTATGGAGAATAGCATTCTAATGTTGTTCCAATGTAGACTGTGGCATAGGAGAAGAGGGCTGGATAAAGGGAAGAAGAAACAATGATAGAATAGAGAGAGAAGCAGAGGAAGCGATGGGGGAAAGAAGGACAGTGAAGAAGGGAGGGAGAGCGAACAAGAATGAAAAGAGAGGGAGATTTTCAGTATTTTCTTGGAGCAGTTGTGACTCGTGACACAGAGTAGAGTGGAGTTACTAGTCTGGCAGAGAGGCCCGAGGATCTTCCACTACTGTCACCTTAGGTTTAAATCTCTGGTCAGGTTGAACTGTCGCTTCTAGTTTAAGCTCTGTCCTAGATTAAAAGTACCCCACAAAGAAGCAAGCGTGGACCACTTCCAAATAAGACTCAGACCCAGAGCACAGGGGTTAAGATAACGTAAGACGGATGGGCCCATAATTGGGCCCAAATTCTGCCTTAATTTGATTATTAATTTGATTATTGATTACTTTATCTCCTTGCCATGTATAGTATGTTATTCTAAACTATGATTTGAGCATATCCACACAAAACTTGGTCTTACCTATCAAATGGCATCCTGCTTTTGCATCTGATAATCATATGTCTAATGTTATAAGCAGTTTAGTTTGGGTCTGGTTTTTAGTCGGAAATTAGTCAAATAGGGCTTATTCAGTTTCAGAGCTGAAGATAACATTGGGTTTATGAGTCCCAGACAAAAGTTGGTCCTCACAGCATACATCTCTGTTCAGAAGGATCACTGTCACAAAAAAGGTCATGAAGAATTGACCATGTAGAATTATGATAATGTGGTGGAGTACACAATATGAGGTATGATGGTTCATTACCAACATGTCATTGTTGGGGAATGACATGTTCTCAGAGATGTGTCTCTTGTTTATTTGATAGATCTAGTTATAACTGTACTTGTAAGCTTGTCTATTGATGCATCTATTTATGTATACAATTGCAATACACAGGTTTTAATGAAATGTCACGAATTTATACATGTGTTTTATATGTGTTTTTCAGGCATTGCTCTTGAAGGCATCAGTTTAGGTTTGATGAGGCAGTCCTGCACTAATGACAGGACTAAATGAGACAAGCGTGATCTCTCTGTGTAACGAAGGAAACAAAGCACAATGTCTCTGTCGTTTCCTGTGAGCCATGAGGCCTTTTAATGTTGTTATTCTGGGCCTGCTTCCAGCTGCTTTGTATGTATGTATTTTAAATGGCACACAACTGTTATTAAACCCCTCGAGGAACGAAAGCCTTCAAAAAGCCAACTTCTGCACTGACGACACCCATGGGACTTCTCACATTCGCCTTTGCCAGTTCGCTTTCATTACACTTGGGGGGGGGGGGGGGGGGTATCTACACACATGTTGTTATTTTTTGGAAGGGGGGGGGAACAGGAACGTATCCAAACTAAGAGTAAACTGTTTTACAGTCGATGCACAACAAATAAACAAACATCTGGAAGCGTTCACAGAGCACCATTAGAAGGGCTCTGGGTTTTGCCAAAAAAAGAGGTGGGGAATGATGAGGAATGGCCTGTCGAGTCGCTGGTGGAGCCAGGAGAGAGGCCATATGACTGAGCTGTGGGTGCTAAGCGCTGGCTCTTACAGCTCAGCTGGGCTCAGAGAGAGAGCTACACCTGCTGGTATCTCCCCTCCCTGCCAGCTCCATCACCAAACATCTGGATGGGGATGGAGCACTAATGGTTGACTAACTGGGATTGTTGAGAGTGGATTGTCATTATGCAGGGTTGAGTTGTTTTTTGTTGATTTGTATTTGTGTGACTTGTCGGTTTAAAGTAAACTCAAACAAAGTACGATTTCTGAATAGATTTTGGCACCAGTCTTTGGTAGACGCACCATATTTGTTTTCGTTTTTGTTGTTGTTTATGGCTGATGACGACCAACTTCACCAAATTGTTTCAAATGAAAACCGTTAGTACAGTATACAGTGATGAAGTCACTGTGATGCACTTTGTAAAACTACATGATTTGTCCTATTCTGGCTACTTATCCATCACAAAGTTGGCTCCATCTTAGATAGTTAAGTTCTGTTTGATGTTTGTTTCATGACCCTGGCAAATGCACCTAACAAAACACACCCATCCTTCAGTCGATAATATTCCCTTTATCTTTGGCATCACGTTGATACGTTTCTCAGTATGGAAATGTTTGCGGTAGTAACTCCAGTGAGAGGAGGCAGAACATTCCTGGCAGCTCCCATTAGAAGGCAGTGTTCGTGCTCCGTAAGACATTTCTCTCCGTCTCGTAATGATTATACCAGGGAGATCTCTCCCCTGATAAACATCACTCTCAAATACAAAGACAAATGCTGGCCGCCACACAGCTAAATCTTTTGTTAAAACAGGGCATATGAAAAGAGGACAGTTTAACCTTTCCTCCACCACTGAGTAGTAATCATAGTGTACTTAACAGCACTTGGAGCCTTTTTGAAGGCCTTGTATACAGTAAATGATGGCAAATACGCTGCAGAACTGATACAGTTTCATGCTAAAAACGTAACATTTTCTGGGTGATTGTTAAAGAGTGTTCTTATACTTGTTCATGTTCAAACCTCATGTTTGTTTTAACCAAACAGCAGAGACATAAGGGACATAGTGATGGGCCAATGTCACAAGTGAAGTTATCCACACATTTCTATCATTGCAACACAATGCTGACTCTGAGGTTCAGTCTATGGGTGAGACTATGAGACACATACAGACATATGACATATGATTAAGTCCCAAGATTTGAGTTCATAAACGTGTCTCACAACTACTTGTAACCAGACCAAGTTAGATTTTTGGGGTTTTTGCCAGTTTGTGAGCTGATGAGGTGTTAAAGATCAATTTATAATGAATTAGCTTTTTGTTGCCATTAACGATATTCATATAAAATGTACCTATAACGTAGAGCACAGTCGTAATGAGCCCTCATAAAAGATTATAAACAGGCATGATGTTTGCTTATATCGACATTCATATTTCTGCCTTCAGGCTCTACTTAGATATGGTGCCAGAATATACTATATAATGGGTGGACTGGGCAGATCCCTTTCCATAAAATGTAATGTATTAATCACATTAATCACATTAGCTTTGATGTGTACTGTATCCACATCTGGTTCTGATTTCCAAATCTGGTTAAAGTGGGTTAATAACTTGTAATAACCATTAAGCAGTTTGAGACTTGCTCAGGGCCTAAAAACAAAAACGAAGAATAGTAATCTCGCACGACACACAAACATGTCTTAACCATTATGCAAAGGGATTCACATGACGTTTTTGTTGTAACCTGGAAATCCGGATAGGGGTTTTGATTGAATAGTGTGTCCTCTAGTGTGTCTGCTAGTTAGCATTCTCCAGGCCTTTGGCTCCAGCAGCGCCTGACAGCACTGTGTATATCTGCTCTCTCTCTGTTTCTGTAAGGACAGGCTCTGTTTCCTTTATCTGAGTCAGATGATGTGCTATTATTCCTCCCAGGAGTGGATTGGCCCAGCAACATGAATATCCATTAGAGCTGGGCTATGGATATGGATGAGGGGAGAGAGGACTAAGCACACAGGGCCTGTGATCCCTCACCGACCAGCGCTTCTCCGTAACACAACAGAACACACCCTGTCCTCACCGAAAATGATGAGAGCTCATTTTTGTTGAAGCAGGCTCTGTCCCTGTTATTAGGAGAACTGGAACTCACTGCCTGTTCTTTTCTCTTTGAGAGCCGAACTAGATTAAAATGCCAGAAAAGCCTCCTTAACTTTCCTGACAGTTTCAACTGCTGAACTCTCGCAGTCTTTTACCAAGTGTCATTATCTCTCTGTTAGTGAATGGCATGGCACTCCTCTCTCTCTCTCTCTCTCTCTCTCTCTCTCTCTCTCTCTCTCTCCTCTCTCTCACTCTCTGTCTTTCTGTACTGTATTGCTCTCTGCCTTAATAATTCTGTTTGTGCTACTGTAGGTTTGGGGGAAATGTCAGTGACACTATTGTTTTTACCTTTCTGTTTGATGTCAAACGAGTCTCTTGAGGTCTTGAGTTCTGGAACTGACGTTAAAAGTATACTGTGAGAACTTGAAAAGATGACACTGTCAAGTTTTGTGTCATGATTATTTTCGTTTATATTTCATTTAACATATTTGTTATTTGTTACTTTCTGCCGCCATTTGAATACAAAATTAAATACTTTCCTTTTTGATATTTTGCCTTAATAAGGCATGTTTTAAGTCAAGAGGAAGATAGTGAATTTATTTTGACAAAAGGAATATAAACAGTTTGAGGATTGTGCCACTGTAGTTTACAGATCAAATGAAATGTTTGATTTCAGACAATGTTATTTTTCAAACTTAACAAAAATATCTCAGTGCAAATAGCAGGATATGAATAACTATTAGCATTCATATAACACTTTTTTCTCTAATTTGAAAGTTCACAACATTGAGGTGTAGGTGAATACCTAACCCCTTCCAGCACCAACACACACCAACTGCTATAGAACATGGACTCAACAATCTGATCTCTTTTGAATAATGAAAATGTATGATGAACTTTGATTTTGGGGTGAACTATCCCTTTAAGGCTCTTAGCAGGTGTAGAATCTACAGCCTCCTAAATCCTTACCTTCCGTGACCATTACTGACAGCCTTGTATTATTTACAATGATGCAGACCCCATCACCCTTTTAGGCGTACACAAGCACAACAGTCGTAAGTGTGAACCGATACGTTGGCCTCGACTGAGAAAGTGTCAGCGAGAAAGACAAGGACATGAGTTCTTGCCAGCCAGGCCCAACCCACATGCAATAACATCCCTTTGGTCCTGTTCCCAGTATCGCTGGTCAGTCTCAGGAAAGTGACAGTGCATATATCACCCCCAAATGGATAGGCCATACTGCTGTTCAACCCTGCTCTGAAAGGGATTGTTAATGCAGTCAAACTATAATTCATGTTCAAGCATGATGTATTACTGCAGTCCAGGACATTTGAGATGATGTCTAGTGTTTCCCAGTATTAGTCCCTGCCAGAAGTTAGCCTTGCTCAGGCTTCCACGGACCCTCCTGGTTTCCAAGCACAGGAGTCCATCATGGTAATTTATGATGGGGATAGACAGCCAGATGGTTTGGATATTTTTAAAGCAGGATCGATGTAGGGACCTCAAGCCACCCCACCCACCTGGCCTAGTAAGTAGTTGAAGTCTGTGGAAGGGCCTTTATCTTCACTTTGATGAAGAGACACTAATGCGCTGACAGATGCTGGGCAACTTGTCATTCTGAAGGGGAAAGTGATCAGAGCCCCATGTGCTGTATACTTGATAGCATTATAATTATCATACAACTGGGCCATGGGATACGTATATATATATATATATATATATATATATATATATATATTGTGTGTCTGTGTGTGTGTGTGTGTGTGTGTGTGTGTGTGTGTGTGTGTGTGTGTGTGTGTGTGTGTGTGTGTAATATAGTGCCCTGCGTAAGTAATGGGACAGTTAACCATTGTTTCTTCTTTTGGCTCTACACTCTAAAAGTTTGGATTTGAAATCAAACAATTACTATAGTGTTAAAGTCAAAAGAAGAAAAAATGCTGCAATGTCTCATTACTTACGCAGGGCACTGATGTATATACTGTAGATATATTTATATTTCATCAGTGTCTTATTTCTATATTGAATTAATTGTAATTCTTCCTTAATTGAGTTGCCAATTGCCAATCACACTAATCAATCAATATAAAAAACATGCCTTTGTGCTAGTCAGGTTAATGTTGTTGTCTGCCAAATTAGCCTCTAATCCAATTGTCTGTCTCTTTGACGGGGACTCTGACCCACTTGGCTTAACAACATCAGTCTTTTGTCAGGCTTGCTCATAACAAACAGCAAGCATGCATGCAGTATAACCGTCGGTGCGGAGGAAAGATGCATGGCGAATTTACACTGCAACATAAAAGAATCCAGTGTCCTATTAAGAAGCTAGACTCCATCTACAGTATATGTGACACATCAGCCACAACATATTGCAGAGACAACACACACACGCACGAGCACATGCACACACACACACACACACACACACACACACACACACACACACACACACACACACACAGATCCCAGATAGTCTCAGTGCTCCAAAGCTATCGTGGTGGAAGGAGCTGAACTCATCTGTCAATTATGGCAAGCTCCATTGGGCCGTTGTCTAAACAGTTTTCTCGCTCACTGGTGAAACCAGTGATTTATTGTCAACTGGCTCTGCCTCCATATACAATCAGGAGACACTAAGCTGTGATGTCTAAACACAAACTATTGTCACAGAGTATCAGCATAGCTCACATTAACTACCATTTATTCATTGCATCAGGACTGTAGTGAAACCCTCGTTTGTATTCGCTGCCTTGTAAAGAGAGGTGGTCCATCATCCCTTGAATGCGCACAAACTAAAATGCTAAATATCTGAGCTCTATTTTTCACTTGGCTATTGTAAAGCAGGCCAAAGTGTGTCCTATTTGAATCACCAAGCAATCACGCACAACGTCAACATTTACAGTACAGGGGTCAAATTGCTTTCAAGTCCTTGAGGTCAACTGTTGGTTATGAGTATGACGCTCATTTTGTTGAAAGGACATGTGGGTTTTATTTCTCTTGAATTAGAAAGGGGATTTTGGTTTCAGGAAGTAGCAGATCTTTTATAGTTTTCACCAACGTCAACATTCCAACTCAACCAGAATGAAAAGGGTGAGGTCATTGTAATGTTAGTGAGTCTACAGCAACCTTTTAATCTGTCACAATGATTTGCTGGTGGAGTCACTTTAAACTGAAGGAGCAGGTTTCTTTGTCACGTTAATCAGAGCGGACAAGTTATTTTACTGTCATAATTTGATTGGTAGATCACTTCTGACATGTTGTGTCGCTGCAAGACGATTGGGTTGACTGAGTCATTTAGGTCAAACATATGAATTCATTCCAGATTGCTGTGATTTAAATGACTGATTTTCCCATCACCCCCCCTTCAGGACACAATGCCTTTTAAAAACTCAAACTCCTGATTGACCTCTGAAATTCTCTTGCCTTCTCTTGCACACGGTACAGTAGATCATATCTACATTTCTAGAACTGTATCAAGGAAAGGATGGGTCCTATAAGATGTACTGTATGTCACAATCAAATATTACTTACTGTATACACAATATCACTCTTCATTTGAGAGCTTTAATCAAACTATTTGAAATTTAAAAAAAGAATGTCTCTATGGTAGGGACTACAGTATGCAATGAGTATTATTTCCTCAAGGCCTGCCTCCTGAGAAAGGCAAACACATTTCTCTACTTGACACCATTAACCTGTGCTAACAGATGACCCTTACGAGCTCAGGCCAGTCCCACTTCCTTTAGTTACTCTGATTTAGCATGGGGGCATAGTCATGGGGGCCAGTGTCAACTGTCGGCTCCAGGCGAAAAGGGAAAATGACACGAAATCAAATGAATTGGTGTGAACGTGCATGCATATATCAGGGTGTGGTCTTGAAACCTGAAATGCACTGTATTGGACATAACTCTAGGCTAACCCAGGCTAGCGTGTTTTTATGCCTTTTAGTGCTTGCAGCCTCTTTTGAAAGAATAAACATGGACATATTTACACTGAGCCGCATAAAAGAAATGCAATTTGTTTGGGGTAAATTGTTATCAGAGGAGAACCACAGAATACTATGATACAGTGTTGTATATAATATTGTTGTACCTACAGTAGCAGGCAATAGATCCTAATGGTGGGCCAGAGAAGATGATAGTAACATAACCTTGGGAGAGGAGAGATAACACAGCCACGGGCCGCTGGCCTCCCTCCCTCCCTCCCTCCCTCCCTCCCACAACTACTAACCAACTGACATTATGGCTGAGGAACTGCTCGAGCCATACACAGCACAAACAACAGATCAATTTTAAGCAGTACTAAAAGGTCCAGTATGTCGATTTTTAGCTTTAAAAGGGTGCTAAATGGCTGTGATAAATCGGTAGCCATCAAGGAATGATGAAAAAAGTTCAGTGAGAGTGCTGTATTAGTCCAAACAAAGCGTTTTCTAAAATCTGTTGTCGGGTAGGACACTGGCCTTTATGTGCCTATTTCACGTTGGGTTTGTTTACATAGATATGCACATGTTTGACACTATTAGAAAACGTAGCATATGCATGTTTTCAAAATTTCTGTGTGGCCAGCGGGGGCAGCAACATGCAAAACAACATGCTGGACCTTTTAACTCCTGTGGAGTTCTAGTTTAGATATCCCCTCTAGACATCCATTACATTATAATTGTAATGTTGTGTTAGCTATTTTTGGCTAGGGTGTTCCGAGCCTCACAGATACAAATGAACAGATCAAAGGTATTAGTGTCATGATATTCAGTCGATAATATTTGACTTCATTAATTCCCCATGCCCCCAGATCACCCTATTAGGTCTGGAATCTCATCCACTTCCCCTCCATTCCTCAGCTGAGACCCATCCATGCAGCCAAGCACATAATATGCTCTGAGCTCTGAAACATGTACCATTATAATTAGCTTTGTCAGGTCCCAGGCCCCTACCACCCTCATGCAGATAATATGATAATATGTCTTCATAACCGGCTGACCTCACATGCTCAATATTTCTCCCCTTATGAAGATTACATGTCAATAAAGTAATGGAGTCCCAGGGTGTGTGGCAAGTGAAGATTTAGGTTATTGGACTTTTCGGGAGCAGTGATGTATGAGCGTTATTATTCTACCTGTCAGGGGATGTGCAGGGGGCTGAGGACAGTCCAGGGGTGTCATGGGAGGGAGGGAGGGAGGGAGGGAGGGAGGAAAAGAGGGGGATGGATATGGAGAGAGAGGGGAGACATACAGTGCCCTCCATAAGTATTGGAAAGAGAAAGCATTTTGTCTTCTTTTAGCTCTATACTCCAACAGTTTGGATATGAAATCAAGAGGTTAGAGTAGAGATTCTCAGCTTTAATTCAATGTTTTTCTTTTTTCAGATTGGTGTCCCCATTGAGAAATGACAACCCTTTGTATACATAGTCCTCCTATTTCAGGGCAACAAAAGTGTTCGTGGCTAATCAGGTGTGTTCCGTCACATAATTTCTCCAGGCATAAGAGAGCTGTCGGTGTCTAGTGTTGATTCTAGGATTTGCAATTGCCTTTGGAATCTGTTTGTAAAAAATGTAATAAAGGTTACAGGTTACAGTTTCCTAAAAATACCTAAAAAGCCTGCAGAGTCTGGAAAACAGTCTTGCGGACAGATAAGATGAATATTATCATGTACCACAGGTGCAAGAGGCACGTTTGGAAAGGATCTGGAAGATTTACAGCATACCACCTCATCTGTGAAACATGGTGGGGGGGGTGCTATGGTTTAGGCATGTATAGCTGCCACAAGAACTGGCTAACTTGTCTTAATTGATCATGTTACTGCTGACAGCAGCAGCAGAATGTGTTCTGAAGTGTACAGAAACACCTTGACTGCTCGAGTACAAGCAATCATTGGATGGCGCATCATCATACAGTGAGACAATGACTCCAAACATATTGCCATAGCAACTAGGGAGTTTTTCAGGGCCAAAAAGCAGAAAGTTCTTGACTGGCCAGGTAAATCTTTCGATTAAATCCGATTGACCATGCATTTCAATTCCTGATGATAAGATCAAAAATACCTAAAAACAAACAACAACTGAAGATGGCTGCAGTACAGGTTTGGCAGAGCATCATTAGAGAAGATACCCAGCGTGGTGGGGTCAGTGGGTCGCAGACTTCAGGCAATTATTGCATGTAAAGGATTGTTGACCAAATACTAAACATGAGTACTTTATTTGGACATTATATGTTTTTTTTCAATACTTTTGGAGCCCTGAAATAGGCGGAGTACAGATTTTTTTTAAAACATTTTGTACTTTCTAAATGTGAAAATAAAAAAACAATAAATTAAATTAAAGCTGAGAATCTCTACTTTGACCAAATCCAAACTCTTATCCATATTATCCAATACTTGTGGAGGGCACTGTAAATGAAGAGATAGAAAAGGAGAGAGAGGATGGAGAGGCGGGGAATAAAGGTGAGGAGGGACAGGGAGGAGTCGTTTCTTACAGGGAGCGACAGATACATATTAAATCACCACTCATCCTTTCATCCCTTCATTCCTTCCCTCCCTGCATATGGAGGAGGGATGTGTCATATTAATTAAGAGGAGTGGAGTTACAGTAAAGCCATCCATCTATACAGTAAAGCAAGTCCAGGGGGATGAAATACTCCACACAACAGCCCTGTTATCACCCTGCTTGTCAGGCTAGCGGCTAGTCTGGCATCATCTGTGTTATTACTGCCAGACAGTAGCACCATGTGATTCTATACCTCCATTTCAGACATGTTACGTCACCTAGTTCCTTATCATAGCTTTTGTCATATATGTCATCGCAGGTTGTGTTCAACAGGGTGCGGAATATAGAGTTGTAGAGAATGCAAGGTGCAGAGAGACATTAAAGGGTCTGTAATTGGTACGTCCATTTTTTTAAATTAATTATATACTGTACTGCCATTGATTTTTAAAGAATATAAATGCCTTATTAGCTTAGTTCAACTGTCTTACCCCATCAAAACCCAAAATATAAGCTTGTTTTACACATGTCTAAATGTCTACTTATCTACTTGTCAGAGCATCATCATCGTCACAACTGTAATCTGACCACAAACACCAGCGGAGGAAATGGGAGGTGAAAATGAGAGTGTGGTCATCTGATGCCTGACAAAGAAGGTTACTCATGAGTAAAACTGAGACTAAGACAAAGACAGAGAGGAGGTTAATGGATATTTTACCATGTCCTTTTGTATTAGGCCAGGAGATTGATATCTTCCAGTCAGATGAAGCCCTGATGTGAGTGATCCAAGCCTTCCATCATTGTGACATGCAGCTCTCGGCTAACACTCATCCGTGTTGATGGGCACACCCTGTGCCACAAGGGCCCTGACCAACCTACCAACCTACAGTACCTAACACACAACACACACACACACACTCTCTCTGTCTCTCTCTGTCTCTCTCTCTCTCTTTTTCTCTCTCTCACTCCCTCTCGCTCTCTCCCCCTCTTCCCTGTTTTCTGTCACCATGTCATGTTGAATCACTGTTCGGGCAGCGAGACGAGGCAGGGAGCAGGAGCCCCAGGTAGTGAGCTGCCTAGCAGGCGTCAGGAGCCGCTGCTGAAATGAGTATAATAATGGTGTCCCAGTGCAACACAGACAGCCCAGTCACTTAGCAGGGCCAGGAAATGCTGTAATAAGTGTTGTGTTTGGTGTCTGCAGGGGAGGAAGTGGAGGAGCAGAAGCGAGTCCCCCTCGGTCAGGCAGGTGCAGCTAGTCGGGGGTCCGAGGGGGACGTCTCCAGAGTTGAGACGTCAGATTAGTATTGATATCTGTCATTGTGGAGGTTGCCAGGCGGCTTGTTTAACAGAGTGTTTAGGGCAGTAGCAGTCACATGGTAATTGATGTCTGGCTTGGAGAGAGCTACTGTAGGCTCTGCCTGGATGAAGTGAACAGGCTGGCAGGGCTTGTGAAGGTGAAACCAGTGCTTGATATAGTTGTGTGTTCAATGTGTTTGATGATCTGGAACTAGTGTACTGTGTGTAATGACAGGGGTTGTAAAATAGTTTTAACAATATTTTGAAAAAAATAAACTCTGTAGCAGCTAGAAATTAACTTTCAGTTGTAAATCTTTGTAATCTTTAACTACTTGATATGGTAGATTTTACAGTACATATTTGTATGGTTAAATTCACTCCCTTGGACCATAGGTCTAGTCTTTTGAGAACAGCCTTAGTGGCATTTACTCCATCTTTGGTGGCCATCTTGGATTTGATTACAATGGTAAATAACATCCATCATAGTCCTTGTCATTTCATTACAAATGAACATGGCATGTTATAACTGACATTCAGAATCAACAGAAGTCACAATGGTGTTTGGAATGCGTTTACATCAATATCAGTACTAGGAAAATGATCATGCATTAATCACATACTGTACTACTGTATGTATTTGTGACTAATAAAGTGCAGTGGCTCCCATTAAGAAGAGTAGCCTATGCTGTTGAAAGCTCCCAGTCGTGACTATCTGGTCATGTTCAAATAGACAGAAAGAAATACAGCGCTTTTTAATTACACATGATTTTATAACCACTTACCCTAAACCTTACACTAACCCTTACCATAGAATCGCTCGAACCCCTAGACTCGCTCGAAACCTAACCCAACAAATAAATCATGTGCTTCCTCATCAGTTATGACAAAAATTGCCACTGTTGTCCTTTATAGCATGGCCATCTAGTGACTGCCGTCTCCCTTTGAACAGTTTTATGTGGTTGTAATTGACCTGACAATGAGCTTCATTACCCAGTCCCTTTCATTCTGTTTTGGCTGATGATGATTATTTAATGGATTTGGATTCAGACCATCATTAATTCATCCCTTCCTCCAATGTCATGCGATGAGGAGTGAAGTTATCACTCTCTGCTGATTAATATAACGCTCTTCTGTTATTCAATCCTGTCCTGGTGATTAAACTTGAAATGAGTGACTTGCTGACTGTTCTTATTAACACCATCATTACTGAAAGCAGCCAAGTCGCTAATTGCAGTTTTCACTTCTTCTTTTTTTGGGGGGTTAGAGGTTTGTTTGAACCACTTATCTGAGCTTTTCTTTTAATTAGAAATGCGGGTGTAATGAAGAATACCATCAATCAATGTCAAAGATGCCCTGACCGTGTTGTGTCTGTGGTGATTTGTTGTCAACACCTTGTCAGTTGAGAAAATGAGTATTTGTTATTATTCATTACCATCACAATTGTTATTAGTGGTTTCATGTGCTTTCTATGGTTGACATACCTTTTCAATAACTCATACAGTCATACCCACTTTTCATAATCTTGCAGACATGTGAAATTTCAACAATCACTTACAAAGTGTGTGTTGTAAGCAGTATTGTAAGTCTCCTGCATGATAGTGTACAGGCCCAGAGAAAGTCCCTCCAAGGGAATTAGGACTTTGTAAACTGCTTGAGTCCTCCCCTGCCTCAAATGACTCTGCCCTTATCTCCCCCTACCAGAGCTACTGTACCCAGTGTTCTCTAGAATAAATGTCAGTAGAATTAATTTCACCTTTTTTTCATTAGGGCCCCCACCACTGTAATCTCTTTCTTCTGTCAAAATTTATGTTCCCCAGAATTCAATTTCCTTCTCGCCCTCGTTATTTGGGAGTACGAGTCAGAGTGATGGGCATTTATCGGGTGTAGCTCTAATTCATCCATCAAAGAATAATGCTATTCTCAATTTACTATGTTTGACTCTGGTCACATTCTGAACTGACAGTAATGGACTACAAGTTCCCATGGGTGAATCAAATCTGTTGTAGTAAACCTTACTAGATATACTGTACACACCATATTGTATACAGTATGAGAGATGATATGTTATACATGATTTGCTTTTAAGCTACACCAGTTCATTGCACTGTATTGTACCATAAGTTTTATGAACTCCATTTATATTATCAATTAGTATGTTCATATTGGTCAATGTTGTTACCCAACACACAACTGGGTCTTTGTAGCCATCTGTATATAGATATGTGTTGTTTTTGTCCTGTAAGTAAAACTATGTGGATAAATCAAAGTGGTATTGATCAGGGCTTTTGAGCCAGGACCTGGTAAACCTACCCTGACAACCTATCAGGCAACAGCAAATATCTCAACTTCACCTCTCCAGCCGCTTCACCTTCTCCTTTGCTTTTTTCATCTCTTTTGGCCACCCACGCACACTGTTATCTGAGTTGTGCACACAGCTTAAATCCATCCTCATTTCTCTCCTTTCTCTCAAACTTGGACTCTTCTACCCCAATAAATATAATTTTCAGTATGAGTAAAAGTTGTAATTGTCAAAAACAAACTGCCAGTGAAATCTCCGTGTGCGACAATGGGTCCAAACATAGAGTACCTCACTATCAATAACAGCTAGTTAAAAGAATGGAAATGAAAAACACTGAAAGAATATTATGGAATATGATATTTGAATATACTGACATGATATTGAATATACTAATATGTTATCCACAGACTCTAACAGCCTATTCAATACAAAAAAGTATTCAAAAGCTGACAGACAGGAAATTCGATTGAGCACTATCTGGTCACACAAGGTTCCTTGTTAAAATCAGCCCATTTAGCGTAATTTTGACTTCTGATCAGTCCTTGTGCATATCTATTGGAATCCAATAACCTTCTTCTAATATGAAAATGAATGATTTACATTTACATTTACGTTTTAGACATTTAGCAGACACCTTTATCCAAAGCGACTTACAACAAGTACATTTGTCTGAGTAAGTGAATCATCTATACATCAGTCTTCATAAGAAACACAAATCTATGCTAGGACCAGGGGCCATTGGCAGTCACAATGCTAGAAGAAGGAATTACTTTTTTTTATTTTTTTATAAACTGTACAGGGGGTTAGTTGGGATGAAGAGGTCTTTAGGAGAGACAGTCAAGATGTAGCCTGAAGAGATGGGTCTTCAGTCTACCGCGAAGATAGGTAGAGACTCTGCAGTCATGACAGCAGTGGGAAGCTCATTCAACCACCGGGGCGCCAGGACAGTGAAAAGCCGCTGCATCCACGTAGAGGCAGGTGGCCAGCCAAGGTGGAAGAGCGGAGTGATCGGGCAGGGGTTTGGGGGCTGACCATTGCTTGCATGTAGGGAGGGGCTGTTCCCTTTGCCACCCGGTATGCGAGCACCAGGGTCGTGAATGTGGTGCGAGCTGCTACCAGGAGCCAGTGAAGGGTGCGGAGGAGGGGAATTTGCGGATACTTAACACCAGACGGCGGGAGCATTCTGAATGACCTGCAGAGGTCTGATGGTGGAGGCAGGGAGCCCGGCCAAGAGTGCATTGCAGTAGTAAAGGCGGGAGATCACCAGTGTCTGGACCAAGAGTAGTGCTGCTTCTCTCGTGAGGAATGGATGTATCCTTCTGATGTTGTAGAGGAAGAATCTACAGGAGCGTGTTGTTGTTGTGATGTTCGCTACATAGGATAAGTGGTTGTCAAGGATCTTTGCCTGTCTGGGAGGAGGTCACAGTAGAGTTCTCTACTGTGATGGAGAAGTCTTGGAGAGGGCAGGCTTTCCCAGGGAGGAAGAGCAGCTCAGTCTTACTAAGGTTGAGCTTGAGGTAGTGGGCTGACATCCAAGCAGAAATGTCTGCAAGACACGCAGAGACACGTGTTGCCACCTGTGAGTCAGAGGGGGGGGAAGAGAGAAAGAGTTGAATGTCATCTGCATAGCAGTGGTAGGAGAAACCATGTGAGGAAATTACAGAGCCAAGAGATTTGGTATAGAGGGAGAACAGTAAGGGCCCTAGGATGGAGTCCTGGGGGATCCCAGTGGTGAGGGCTCGTGGAGAGGACAGCGATCCTCTCCTCTTCACCTGGTAAGAGCGATTGGCCAGGTAGGATGCAAACCAGGAGAGTGCAGGGCCAGAGATGCCCAGTTCTGAGAGGGTGGGAAGAAGGATCAGGTGGTTTACTGTGTCGAATGCAGCAGACAGGTCCAGAAGAATGAGAACAGAGGAGAGGGAGGAAGCTCGAGCAGAGTGGAGGGCCAGCAATTGGTTTCAAGCAGATTGTTTTCAACAGAAACTAGATCCCAGGGCTTCAGGCAGGATAGCCACAGCAATACTACCAGCAACACACTGAGTTAAACACGATTAAATTAACGTACTCAGTCTGGAGACACCCTTCACCACTCAATCAATGACAGTGTTGTGTTAGTTTTTCAACCAAAAGCACCACACAAAAATGTATAGTGGATGTGAAAAACATGAGGCATACAGCAATACAGAAGTATTAACCCCAACATGTGTGGAGTGGAGTACAAGGTTGAAATCATTTTAGTTAGATGAATGTTCTCCGCCACACTGGATGTCTGGATTATGAGGGATGTACTGTGCTCATCATTAGATCATCATTTGCTGGCTATGAATCTCCACTGCTGGAGAGATATGTTTAGTTGACTAGCTACACACACTCTGTTACGTTATTACATTGTTATTAGTTTGTAGACTAGCCAGCAGTACCTAGCAAGGTACCCTTAGGCTTGTGTTGTGTGAGATATCATTACCAATTTATGACAAGATATGTTACTAGCTACAAACGCAGATTGGTGATGATAATATTGTCGTGCTTTGGGTTATGATGATGATGACGAGTCATAATTCTCTTATACTGTAGCCTAGCAAGGTAGCTTTATCCAATAGCTATCAGGATCTTCTGGATCTATGAGAATACTCACAGGAGGCGAAGGATATGCACGACAACCCGTTGTTCTGTTTATCTCCGGTTTACAACATGTACCACAATACCACAAGGCTGCTAGCACCAACACCACGGCATAGTATCCACCGCAATGTAGAGCAAGATGCAAGCTATTAGTATGTCAAACAAGGTACTGAGCACACACCAGATAGGAAAATGTACACATGAACAATTGCATACATAAACATGAGAAGGACACACCCCATAATAGTACACATACAACATCATCATAACGCACCACTGTCAACGAGGTTGGCAAGCTACTGTTGTTTTGTAACTGAACTTACAATAATATTGGGGCCACCAATATTGTCATTATTGGGATATAATAAGCCATGGCATGAGGAAAACGTATAATTGCCAACAGTAATTGATCCCACCAATGAAATCGGAGAGATGAAACGAGACTATGAAACGGCCATACAGATGGGACATTTACGAAATTACACAGATTGGCCAAATTCCTACGAAACTATGGTAAGATACGTCTTGCCATAGAGCCGTTGTTTATATGTTTCGAAGGTGACGTCATTAAACACGTCATAATAGGGTGCAAAGTGGAGAGCTAGGAGTGTAGCAAGGGGCGTGTCCACAGCAAGCTTTTTTTTGTTAAAGCAGTGCTGGACTTTTGTTGTTGCCTGACTACCTGATACAGTGCTTTAGCTGGCACGGTAGCTAGCAAGGATTAGCGATTATGCTAAGACAAACGTTGTAGGGATTTCTATGCTAGTGACAGAGTAGCTTGCTAGCAAGAGGGGATCAAATACATTTGGAGAGTGTTTGTTTCATACACGAGTGTATATTTATTTCAGAAACTGTAGTGGAAGACATCCTCATTTTCAACAGAAGTAGCCACCTTTATGTTGTGAAATGTGTGTTCCTCCCACCCCTCCTTTAACCTGATTAGTTGGCTGGTGTATAAGTGACATTGATGGGCTTTTTATCAAAAGTTTGTAACTTTTTTCAACTCTGCTCAGCTTTGAAAAAGCCGGTCGTTCAGGGGCTCAGCTCCACACTTTGGTTTTACAGCACTGAAACAGCCACCTGTTTCATTGAGAAAAACAGCCGCCATTTAAAATTAATTCTTGCTGTGGACGTGGGAATAATATGTTGTGAGTAAAGTCTGTTATGCAGTATAATTTAATACCAAAACTTGACCTATATCAATATGGAAACAAGAGTTGTGTAATTTTGGTTTATTGTCAGTCACATTTGTAACCACATAATTTGCCTGTGCAAATATTTTGTTTTAGCCAACAAATTTGTGAATAGTGTTTTGCAAAGTCAACACAAAGCTGTAAGAAGCAAGACTGATGGAAATGTTGGTGAAATTTGTGTTTGAAGTAAAGGGGTCTTATGTCAATACAGAGTTAGTACGATAGTAGCCTAATGGCCCCAAAATTATTTTTCTATTTGATCACAGAAGGTGATATGAATTTATAAATCTTGCTTCATTCACAGGTTTCTCCATCACTCACCTTTTATAGAGGGCTACACCATCATAGGGGACAACATGTTTACTGTACACTTGTTGTCCTTCCATTTAACTACAACTGATGTTGTAAACTGAGAGGGGACTTAAGCACCGACCTCGAGTTAGAGCGCCGGCTAGCTAACCATCCTGGTGTCATTTGTTGTCATAGAAATGTCATAAATAGATTTCACTAAATTTGTATCTGTCCCATGTACTATCATGTATTAGCATAGACATTTTATCCATTGACTTGTCATGAGAAAGCGAAATTGCAAAAGATAGACTTTAATGAAACACTTTATGCAACACATTCAAACTTCTAGACATTTCGATGCACTGCTTTATGTTACTACCAGAAAGTTCGTTTTTTTTCTTGTCCCACAAAAATACTGCAGTAACAAAATGCAAAATGTCTTTGTTAATCTGTTTTAATTAAAACGGCTGAACGGATCTTTCTGAGAATTGGCCTATATTTAGTTTGTCACCACTCTAGTAGATGTGCCAAATCACATTGAGAATTATTCAGTAACTACAGAGAAATTATGATAGGAAAAACAGCCTTATTCAATGCAATGTCCAAGTAACTCATAAATCGCATGTCTCATATGTCCCCAAACTGACTCATCACAATGCCATTCAAGGTCACTGCAGAAAGTGAATGTGCATTTTGTCACTTTTTCCAATGTGATAAATGGTTTTGTCAAGTAGGAAGTCTTGCTAGCTAAAGAGGTAATGCAAATTTGAATCAATTAAGCAATAGATGAAACAAATGTATCTGTTTTCAGACACAGCAGTTTGCTTGTGATAACACCTGGTACCATTTGACCAAAGATGTAATCTCATTGGAGGTCTGACAAATATTACATGTGCTAGTAGAACCAAGGTTTCATGTAAGGATATTATGTATTACTATGGTAACACATGGCTATACCTCTTATAACACTAGCAGAAGGACTGGAACATTTCCTTTTTTACTGATTTGTATGCAGTGTAATCCTCCCCCCACCCCTCCCCTCCTCTCCTCAGCGTCTGCCTGGGTGAAAAATGGGGCACATTTCCCTGATAGGGCCGTGTGGATGTGGGGAGTATAAATGGCTAATGAATTACAGATGAACATTGACGCAAATTAATCTTCCTGATGTCCCTGGGTTATATGGTAGCCATTTAAAAGTTTAATCAATACGCTAAAGTTGAGAACATGCGGGCGCTGCAGTTGTTGGTTGCAGTAAACAGCGGAGGAGGGAGACCGCTGAGGCCTCCAGCCCAGGGCATGCATCATAATGACAGCTATTTATGTTTAATGGACTAAATATTTTTTATTGGAAGAGGACAAATGTCAGTTTAACTCTGGAAGTTATATGCTGGGCTTTCCCTTCGAGACCTGACAGAGAGAGAGAGAGAGAGAGAGAGAGAGACTTATAATGCAGTGAACAAATAGGCAGAGGAGAGTCTGTCATAGTCAAGCGAACCAGCACTCACATTTTTGGGCGAAATAGATATTTACGAGAATTATTTTAAGATTGGTCCCATCTGACTCACAGCATAGAACAAGCCCATATGCATAATGGCCTGTTGAACATGACATGTTTTTCCTTTGAGACATAAAACAACATTGATGTGTAATAGTAAACAGATCTGTTTTGTCATCCAGGCTACGCCTCAAATCCAACACATGCACTGGTGTGTGTGTGTGTGTGTGTGTGTGTGTGTGTGTGTGTGTGTGTGTGTGTGTGTGTCAGGAACTGTCAGTAGTTTGTGGTTCGTCATGAGCTTTGGGCTCAAATCTGCTCAACACAAGACTAGCACATGGGAATACACACATACATATACAAACACACATACACACACACACACACACACACAGACCCTCATACACACCCAGCCATTGTTTAATAACTGATATAATCCAGGGTCCATGTTTAGTTCCATGAGTATCTGTGTCTTTCTCTGTGGACAGAGGAGGAACCAGCTGGTCTGTGGATATTTATTCACTGTAGAAAGTGAGTGATACCTCTCACTTAGTTGTGCTGTACCAAGGTTACAAACATAATGCAGAGCACGGCTTTCAGGATGTCATTAGAAAAACCCTCAATCATCAAGTAAAGAATAGCTACACACACACACACACACACACACACACACACACACACACACACACACACAGAGCAAATAAAGTGATTCATTACCTCATCATTACAATGTGCTTATATGCACCACAGCCTCTGCAGCCTGAATATCTGTCCGTCCTATGTTTGTTTGTGAGGCACAGGGGGTTTATCTACGTATATAAACCTCCCCGTGGAGAGAATGAGGTGACTCCATCACATGACATTGGTGGTGGACTGATAAAACGACAAGGAGAGATGGATAGTGTCCACAATAATAGGC
>NC_139653.1:5783296-5825796 GCF_951799395.1 Argentina silus | reverse complement strand
TGCCTTAACATATGGCACACAGCATGTGCACAAGTGGGGTAAGGACTTTTATATATACACTCACTGAACACTTTATTAGGAACACTATACTAATACTGGGTAGGGCCTCCCCTTGCTCTACAACAGCCTCAATTCTTCATGGCATTGATTCCACAAGATGTTGGAAACATTCCTTTGAGATTCTGGTCCATGATGACATGATTGCATCACACAATTCCTGCAGATTTATCAGGTGCATTTCATTTGTATTACAGTACACCACACACACACACACTCACACACACACATTGTCCCCCTGTCCATTGATTGCTGTAGCCATTGGCTTCTGTCACTTGGCTCATTGTCTCCATCTTTATGGGTAGAGGCAGGTCTGTGAGCTTGTTACTGTCTAGACATTGCCCTCGGGCCAAATGCTGTTTCTCCGCTGTTCTTCCACTTCAGAAGGATGCTCAGGCTTCCCAGATACACCTCTCACTCCCAACAGGGAGGTGGCAGTGACAGATAGTACCGTTTATATGTCTGATTGTAGATGCATTGTGATGATATCAAGTCATAACAAGTAAACAAACCAAAGAAACAAATGAGATAATAAGTAAACACAACAACCAAAATAGAGATTGGGTGAGGAAAGATGAGGAAACAAGTTAATGCTTTCTGACAACATGCAGGGTCAATTGCAACCAATATTCTGAATAGGATGACTGGTATCTTGATAAGCTGGTCTCTTGTTAAATCAGATACAGGTGTGAAAGAGATTATCCTAAATGCAACCAAGATCCCCCCTGCGACTAGAGCACTACACTTATCAATTAGTTTACACCTGGGGCTCATCTCTTTATTAGAAAATCCAGTTGCTACCAAACATTTGCAAGTGATATGCCCCTTCCAGAGGATGCTCTAACGGACCTAAAGTTACTCCTGCTTTTCGACCAGGTTACGGTCTGGTCATAGGTAGAGAAAATCCTCTGTCCATTTTCACAACTATTTCATTGAATACAAATTACAATTCAAGACAATTATGATAATGATTTACATTTTCCATCTTTATTTTTTCAGTCATTGAAAAAAAAACAATATTTGTTAACAATATTATAACCCTAACCCGCCATTCTCAGTTGGCCTAGCCCTAATTCATTTTTGTGAATTGTCTTCATTTATGCCTACTGTGTGTTATATCATGTAGCTGTCCACTTGTGAATTAAATCTGATGAAACCGCTTCACCTCATATACCTCAGCTGCAGAGCACAAAGGGGAGGGGCGCCGTGGAGCGAGAGAGAAGCGATATTATATTTTTTGCCTACCTAGTTAGCCTACCTGTCTGTTGTTTATTCATTCACATTAAATAATGGATAATATAATTGCTTGTGCACGCACATGTGCGTTTGTCAGATGCTGGGGAGCAATTTTGAAGAGGGGATTGCCAGTCTTGTGATACATCTTTTTCGGGTTCATGAGCCAAAGAGGTTGAGAACCGATGTGATAGCATATTTTTCTTCTATCTTGGACAAAATACATTGTGTTACTAAATGAGCATTTCTACCTGCAAATGCACTCACTGAGCTCTTTATTAGGAACACCTGTACACCTTCTCATGGTGGAGGTGGTGTAATGGTGTGGGGAATGTTTTCTTGGCACACTTTGGGCCCGTTAATACCAATCAATCATCGCTTAAATGCCACAGCCTATTTGAGTATTGTTGCTGACCATGTGCATCCATTCATGGCCACAATTTACCCATCTTCTAAAGGCTACTTGAAGCATGATAATGCAACATGTCACCAAGCAAAAGTCATCTCAAGCTGGTTTCATGAACATGACAATGAGTTCAGTGTTCTTCAGTGCTCTTCCCAGTCAACGGATCAGTGGCCTTCCCAGTCACCGTATGCCAACACCTTTGGGATGTGGTAGAACGGGAGATTCATAGCTTGAAAGTGCACCTGAAAAATCTGCATGAATTGCGTGATGCAATCATGTCATCATGGACCAGAATCTCAAAAGAATGTTTCCAACATCTTGTGGAATCAATGCCACGAAGAATTGAGGCTGTTTTGAGAGCAAAGGGAAGCCCTACCCAGTAATAGTATAGTGCTCCTAATAAAGTTCTCAGTGACTGTATGTCACAATAATATGTAGCCTTCTGTTTGAGGTTGACCAGTGGGTCTATGGAATCTTGTGATTCTTGTGGAATCTTTGATCAGAGATTCATTCAACGTTAATGTTTCAGCTTCAGACAGGGCATTTCCCGCCGCCTGCTAAAAAAGTGGACTTTTATAGATATCTAGCAGACTCGTTGTTCCCCAACAAAAGTTGGGCGACTTTTTGGTTGCAAGTGAATTAAATGTTGCATGCAGCTGACGGTCATCACCCGTTGTTCTCCCCGTGATCTCCTGCCTCCCTGGATTAACTAATCAGATGTAAGTGCTAATTGACAAGTCAGATCATTTGGTTGCGATATGGGTAGCAGTGTCTAGGTGGAATAAGGATAATCTCTTCACAGGTAAAGCTGAATTTTACCTCAGTGTTTTCTCATGTTTTAATCGTTCTTTGTTTTTACTCCTTTTCTCAGGTGTATTCGCCAAGTGCCGCTATGTCTACTATGGGAAGCATTCGGAAGGCAACCGATTCATCCGCAACGACCAGCTCTGATGGACAGACCGACAGGCATGCAGATACTGTTCAGACAGACAGACAGACAGACAGACAGACAGACAGACAGTCAGACAGACAGATATCTACACATACACCATGTGCCACCATGTGCTGGCGTCTAGGTCTCCCTAGGAAAGAAGGATAACACTTTACACTTTAAGGTCACATTTGTAAACAGTTTAGAAGTGGTTTATAATTAGTTAATAAATTACTTACAACCAAACAGGGAGCTTGCAATCAGGAGCCAGTTATTTATGCTATATGAATGCACTTATAAATCCTTTAAAAACTAACCTTGATGTGAAATCATGCAAAATTATTTGCAGTGGTTGCACAGTTGGTAAAGTTATTTCCAGAATTGTGGGGATGATTCGGCTGGCATCAAACCGATTCAACACATTTTTACATACAGTACAATGTGAAGATCTCCCAAAGTACAGTACAGCTGTCACTATGTTTTTTTAACCATGGCCCTTGAAATCCTGATGTCCTTGTCAACCTGTTCTTCATTTAAACATGTCCACCATGCAGGTTCACAGATTTTATTTCTTGCTATATCAATCCACTACTTACCCCATCTCTGTGTTCACTGTGTGGTTAGTGGTCTGAGCTGGTTTGGGTATCAATGAGTAGACCACATTGACAATTAAGTCACGAGAATAGTCAGTAAAATAGTAGTAAAATATCAAAACCACATTGCATCACCTTTGAAGTAATTCATAATATAATAATAATTAATAATTCTCAATTCTTCATTCATGCTTGTCTATGCTATAGTAATGACAGAGAAGGCATTCACTTTTAACAAGGCATAACCCAATAACAAACTGCAGCAAGGCTGCTGGCCTGCTGCAAAATGAAAATAGATAAGTTAATAAACAGCAACACAGCATATAGCAAACTGTGTACTATCTGTGTTTAAACTACACGTTGTTTCAAGCTTATGACAAAGCCACAGTGGTGTGAAACTAGCTAGCTAGGTAGCTCAGTTAGCCAGTCATGACAGTATCAAAACAAACCTATAGCTAGCTAGCTGGCTTGTGTAGCTAGTTAGTAGCACCACATTTGAAGTAAGTTGCTAGCACTAGGTGATTTACATCTTTCTCGTTTTCTTCGAGGCAGCAGCTGGCCATAGCCTGCCGATCGTTGGTAGGTGTTGTATATCATTTGATAGTTTTGACCAAATACTGAGTAAAGATAACAACACGAGAGAGCTGTCAAACCAGTTCTGCATTCATTATGCTTTTTGAAAGTCCTTCAAAATAGTAGTTATTTTTCTCTTCAAAATAAGAGTACTGCACTATAAACGGTTTAAATACTAGTCATGCTGAACTGTAACCAGATAACCTGCTGTACCATACAGAGTGACCTCTATGTTGTGACCCAGTAGCAGCCATTAAACCCAAACCTACAGACCTTGACCTTCACATTGCTTCAGACTATGATTCTTAGCACAGCATTACCTGTGCATTATGTCTCTTTCATTATACCATTGTATCATTCAAACATAGGGCACTCATTGGACTATAGAGACATTTGACATTACCGTATTAAAGTATTAGACAATTATCATGAAATATTATTGTCGTATTTAATTCATCCGTTTTCAATTATTATAAAAGTGTACCCAGAGAGGCTTGGAGAACCTGTCTGCTATTGCTCTTGTCCAATGAGGTCTTGTCATACCAGAAATGAATCAATAAGTGGAGGGCCTCAGTTTCAACCATAGCTGATATCTGAGGGTAATCATGGTTGTAATTGTAGCATAGAGGCATAGATAGATAGAGTACATTAATTAAGAGTAATTACACCCATAATTACACACATCCGGTGTAAAAACGAGCAAATACAATTTCCCAACTGTGCAACCACTATGTAACAATTGCAAATTACATCGTATTATTTCACATCAGGGTTAGTTTTTAAAGTATTTATAAAGCATTAATTGTTAACTGGCTCCTGATTGCAAGCTCCCTATTTGGCACGCGCTAATTGAATATCGATCAGTCTAAACTTATGACTTATAACTGTTTGTAAATGGTTTATAATTGAACAATACACTGATAATAAGTGATTTATGAACTAATTATAAACCATTTATAAACCTCTTACAAGTGTGACCTTAATGTGAAGTGTTACTGAAAGAAAATACTTAATCTTCACTGGATGGACTGGTTAAGTAAAGGTTTAATTGAAGAAAAAAATATATTTGTGAATACCCCCGCCAACCCCATTGTCACTGTGTCATTTCTAACCAGCCAAACCCTGAGCACTAGTGCCCACCTATACTGAGCCTGCTGCCTCTCCTGTCAGCTCCACTCCCAGGCCACAGAGTGAGCACTGACACTCAGATTGACATGATTGCCTCTAAGCAGTAGATCCCCCTCCTCTGCACACACACATACACATACACATACACGATACACACACTCACATGCACAGACACACACGCACACATGCAAGCGCACACAGACACAATCACACACACAGACACAGTCTCACACACACACACACACATACACACACACACACCGTTGCCCAAGTGACAGACAGATCTACTCAAGCGCCTGCGCTGACAAGCATGGCTGCTGTGATGGATCACCTGTCCCCTACCGCCACTCACCAGGGGTGAAGTGTCACACCTGAGGCCTCACTGGGCCTGCGCAGAGCTGTGTGTGTGTGTGTGTGTGTGTGTGTGTGTGTGTGTGTGTGTGTGTGTGTGTGTGTGTGTGTGTGTGTGTGTGTGTGTGTGTGTGTGTGTGTGTCTGTGTGTGTGTGTATGTGTGCATGTGTGTGCAAGTGCATGTTTTATGTGTTTGTACAGTACAAGAGTATTGTGGGTCCTATGTTCACCTAGTGGCATGACCATGTTGTATCATCTCAACGAAAGTAATAATTGAATTTTAATATAGGACTTGTTCATTTTGATAATGCACATTCAACAACACTGGATAGATTTTTACATAAAATGACTGAAGCGTTGTGTTGATTGTATTGAGTTGTTCCATGACAATGTTTTATTTTCAGGGATGTTGTATTTCTTTTCTTTATTTTAAAGACAATAACATTCCAATATGAAAGTAGCCTTTATGAAGAACAACACAGTGATAACCAAAGACACATTTCAACTGTATCTTATACTTACTTACAACTTCATTCTTAGAACGTACCAATGAAACTCAGTCTCATCAATTTAGTATTAATATAATATTAATATTGTGTGTAATACTGTACTAATTTAGTGTAGACATATTAAGTTCAAAGTGTTGCCATTACGAGTTATGCTTTAATTCAACCTAAATGGCCTTATGAAGGAATTATCTTGCATATATTTAGTATCACGTAAGGAAATATTCCCACATCATTGAAATGTATAATAGTTTTCCTGAAGATGAACTTCTAACATTTGTTAATCATGTGTAAATTGCCATATTGAATGTGTTCAATGCAGTGTCATTATCTGCTATTTTGAAATGATGCTGTTATAGTTGATACCAAGTCCATGTTTGTATTACACTTTGAAGTTAATTTGACCTCAACTGATTAAAAAAACATATTCACTTAAGCACTGCATTCCTGTGTCTGGAAATGGATGTCATTATTCAAATATAACGTAACCTGACCAGGATAAACCCAAGACCGTATTCCTTTTGGGCCTTTAAGAAAAACTCTTGGCCCTAGTTCATCGGTGGTGTTGCAGGAGTACCATCCATAGTCCAAGCATGTGACTGTGTGAGGAACCACATGGAGCTGCCATCCAGCACATCAATCATTCAGACAGAGGAGAGAAAGGTCAGAGATAGCCCCACACAATGTTTCCTCATGGTGTGTGTGTGTGTGTGTGTGTGTGTGTGTGTGTGTGTGTGTGTGTGTGTGTGTGTGTGTGTGTGTGTGTGTGTGTGTGTGTGTGTGCTAGTGTATGTGCATGCGTGCAAGCGGGCGTGTGAGTGTGTACGTGTGTGTGTGCGCATGCGTGCGTATGTGTGTGTGTATTTGTGCCACTTCCTCCTACGGGACCATGCACCACTATTCCCCCTGACACGCCGTTCGGTAGCCTGGTCACTAGTGCCAGCGTTTCAAAATGACAAGGTTTATTTGTCTGTGTTTTGATATGTTCAGAGGAAATCAGGACTGACAGCTGGAGGAGGCAGGAAGAGGGGAGCCACAACAAGTCCCCCCAGCGCGACACAAAATGTCATCCTTCCCCTGGTTGCCGCGCGCGCCCAGCCATCCTGCTGAAAAGAGCAGACATTTAAAACTTTGTGACATGTGTCACAGGCACTGCCATTGAGCCAGTGCCACTGACGGAGCTGGAATTGACAGGCCCCGAGCCACCGGAGCTGGCTGGGGGACACACCGAGTTTGGTGTGTGTCACTTCCTATCCTCATCACAGACGCATCCCGAGCAGCCACCAAACAACACAAACTGCATTATGGGATGGGCAGGCAGTGTGGCAGTGGGTAGACATGCCTGACATGCACTGGTGTGTGTGTGTGTGTGTGTGTGTGTGTGTGTGTGTGTGTGTGTGTGTGTGTGTGTGTGTGTGTGTGTGTGTGTGTGTGTCCGCATGCAAAAAGTGTGTGTGTGTGTGTGTGTGTGTGTGTGCGTATGTCTTTTTCTTCATCTTTTCTGTGTGTGTGTATGGTGAGGGAAGACAGACTGGCATCATGGTACTGGCAGTCTAATTAAGGTATGAACCACAGAACAACCTGTGGGCAATGCCCTACTTGACCCTGAGCTTCCTAGGTTGGCAAATGGCATGCTGCCTCATCAGAGCGGATCAGTGGCATTCTGCTACACTTGCCCTGGAGGCCATTGTATCAGTGTGTGTATGTGTGTGTATGTATACTGTATATATATGTGTGTGTGTGTGTTTGTGCGTGTGCATTTGGTGAGCGAATAGAAGTAGGAGCAATTTGGTACAGTATATGTGGATTTTTGAGGTATGTTTCCTCACTGGACGGCAGTAATGTCTCTGGTTGCATGCATATTGGTTATACTATTTCTAATTAAGAAAATGGAACATGATTGGAGAAGTGTTTTTTTCATGTTTACTGTTGATTTTGATAATTAATATAATCTTTCTCAGTGACTCACTCAGAGAGCAATATCAATGGTACAGAGGGTGTGTGTTTGAGTGTGTGTATGTATATGTGTGGTATGTTTGTGATAATGTCATGTTGTTGTTTGTGCTGTTGATGACTCTATGGGGCTATTGTTCTGACAGCTAGCTTAGCATAATCATGCCGTCTAAACCCAACAGAGACGCTCGTAGAGAACTCACGGCTGCTTTAAAGGTGATTGCTGTCTTCTCAGGTCTGTGTTTTAGAGTATGCATAACTTTAAACTTTATGTAAATTGTAATGTACAGCAAAAGTCACCTCACTCTTCTCACTAGGGTCAATGTAAATTGATGGTTTAGGGAGATTATAGAATATAAACCACTTTATTTTGAGACATACAATACTATGATATTTTAAAATGTTAATTGTATAATAATAAATATAAATAATCATCATTATGTATAACTGTTTTTATCTGTGAATGTTATTTACACATTCTTTAGTAATTACAGTTTCACCATATAAGGTGATGCATATTTGAGGTCCATAATAAAAATAATATCATTGACAGAATAGAATGGTTATTTGTGTAACTCCAGTACTAGCAGGCTTTGTAATGGTTAACAGTGTGCTGAGCTTCCATCCTATAAAAACTGTAACATGCTCTGAGCTCTATTTTATCAACACTGGACCCTTCACCCCTTCTCTCCCCAAAAGGCCCAGCAGAGAGTGACTGGCTGTCACTGAGACAGACCAAATCAGCCCTCATCATCAAATATCAGGACTCAGCCTTCTGAGTGATTGACATGAGCAAATGCAAATTTACACAAAGGGAGCGAGAGAGAGACTGAGAGACAGAGAGAGAGAGAGAGAGAGAGAGACGTATATATGAGTGACAGCTGGACACTGAGAGCAGACGAGCTAACAGGGCCAAGGATGGGATGAGATTGAGCGCTAGTTGTCCTTTAGCTCTCAAACCCTCCAACATCATCATCTCTCACTCTCTCTCTCTCTCTCTCTCTCTCTCTCTCTCTCTCTCTCTCTCTACCAGAAAATATCTGCCAAAGCTGACTCTTCTCAAACACTACAGCAGAGGGTAAAAAGGCCTTATTTCCAGGGCCTGTTTTCGATGAGTAGCATTTGTCATTTAGGGGAAGATGAGGTAATTAGATTGTCAGTCTGCTTTAGACTAAGCTGGCTCTCTCTGCTAAGAAAGATGGACGGAGTGACACAGGAGTTGACAGCCAGTCGATAATGTGGCAATTAATGTCATAAATAATTCCACTGCCAATTTCATCAAGATGGACTCGGGTACATTAAAGGAGAATAGTACTCCATTATCATTTCCTCTAACAGGGAACGACCATCCTCTTTCCTGTGACATTATGAGCCTTTTTACATGGTAATACAATCATATAGCACAGCCTTACACACACACACACACACACTCTCTCTCTCTCTCTCTCTCTCTCTCTCTCTCTCTCTCTCTCTCTCTCTCTCTCTCTCTCTTTTGGGACAGACAAATGTAATGATAGAAACAATGAAACAGAGACACAATGACAACAAATGCTAATGGTTACACTGTAGCCTATAAGTTGTATTGTTTTACCTTGTGCTCTCTCAATTAGGACATGGAGCAAGGATGTGGGGCATTTCAGAAATGTCATTGACATGTACTTGCTGCTTCAAGTAATTCAATTTGAAAATACAGACAATTATGTGAGAGAGATCAATGTGAACTAATATTCAAAGGTTGCTAAAGCTTAACCAACACTGAGAATATTGATCTACCAAACCCATCGCTCTGTGGGAAAATCCTTTCTCATACCTTGTCTTCAGGATACAGGTCAATCAATCTAGTTAGGTGAATATAGGACACTGTGTGCAATATACAGTGCCTTCGGAAAGTATTCAGACCCCTTCACTTCTCCACATTTTGTTGTATAGACTCAATTTTAAAATTGAGTAAATTAAAAGAATTTGCCATCAATCCACACACAATACCCCAGAATGAAAAACAGGTTTTTAGAAATTTCTGTAAATTTATTCAAATTGAAATACAGAAATACCTCATGAACATAAGTATTCAGACCCTTTGCTATGACACTCTTAAAATGAGCTAAAATGCAAAAATGTCATCAACAAATCTCTCAATAAGTAGAATTGAGTCCATCTCAATGCAAGGATAATGGTTCATGCAATTCTGGAATTAATATCTTTGTTTTTATAGGGTCTCTGATTTGCATAGTTCTGTTCTATTACATACTGAGGATTTCTTAATCCTCAAAGTGTGATAAAAATGTATGAGTATACATTATTTACCACCATATTATCCAGTGGTATTTCTTCCCGCTCAGTCCCAATTTTGTATTTATTTCAGAGTCCAGAAACATAGATACATACACCTCCATTAGATTAGATTAGATTAGATTAGATTCAACTTTATTGTCATTGTGCAGAGTACAAGTACAGAGACAACGAAATGCAGTTAGCGTCTAACCAGAAGTGCAAAATAGCAGAAAGTGCAATGAACAGTATTTACAGGTAGTGCAATATATGAGCAGTAAGTAGTGCAGTATAATATAAGTAGTGCAGTGTGAGCAGTATATGAGTAGCATTAGCATTATAGCAGAGTAAATAAGTTACAGTATGAACAGTGTAGCAAGCATATGAACTGTATAGGTAATGCACACAAATGTTAAGAAGTTTAAAAAATGAACACGATACATAGGCAATAATGGGATAATGTAACGATACTAGACAATCCATACAGACGTTAAAATCAGAATTAGAATGAAAACCAAAAAAAGGAAAAAAATGCAGATTTTCTGAAAACTTGTAATAGGCAGGAACTATTATTTTTAACTGTGAGATGGACTGATGCTGACCGTCAACTGCCAATGTGAAAGTTCAGTTTGAACCCTTGATAAACAATATAGCAATGTTGGATGATTACCATCAACATAGTTTGAGGGTGTTACCACATTCTACAGTGCAATGTTTGGTTTTAACCTTGTCCCACAGTTATTTTCCATCATCTCTCTATGGTTGGCACAAGACAGTGAATCAACATCCTTTTACGTTTACAATGTTTGGATTTAGACAGTACTGCACCATACCATTTTCCGTCAATATACAATGATACAATGTTAATACAACGTCAGCTTTTCTTAAATGCCCATGGGGTTGGTTAAATAAATCAATTGAGTGAAATGATGTACAGTATGCAGGCTAGTCTGTATAATGGTACAATGTTTGGCTACAAACCCTTACTATTCACAGCATCCATTGTTTTGTGATTATCATTTGTCTCCTCAAGCCCAGGGTGGCACCATTAGTATAAATGTTCCTCGTCTGAGTGACACTAAACTCTCCCTTCTGAAATGTATGAGCAAATAAAGTGAGCTCAGCACATGTAAAGCACTCCTAATGCACTGTAAAACACCCTTAAACGCATCACATGTATCCTCGGGATGCAGGAAGGTCACACTGATGGTAATATATGGTCCATGCCGCCATGTCTCAAGGTCGCGTCAGCTTCGCCTACATAATGCATGAATTCCTGTTACTCTTACAGACTCCAATCATCCCTCTCAAGCCTTGAGATGAACATTTTACTAAGTAAATCAGGCAACATGCTGGCATTTCTATTACCCTCCTATGTGCAACTGACAGAGAAAATGAATAATGCTAAATAATAACACACGGGTGTAAATCATATTTACTACTCAGAGTGAGCAAGGTGCTCAGGATACAGCGGCCTGTTAGTGTGTGTGTGTGTGTGTGTGTGTGTGTGTGTGTGTGTGTGTGTGTGTGTGTGTGTGTGTGTGTGTGTGTGTGTGTGAGAGAGAGTTTGTGTGCACCTCTCCTAAGTGATGTTGATGTCAGGCAGTCACTGTCCTCTTGTTAGATTGATACATGTATTGCATGAGAATCGTTTTCTTTGGATTAAGTATTTAAATTACCCTATTGACATAATTAATCTGCATATGATCCTGAGGGGGTTGGCTACAGTTATCATCTAATGAATAATATTACTGTTTTTGATTCATTCTCTTATTACCAGTTTTATTAATTGTCTTGTGTTCATTATACATTATTTCTTTTCATTTCTTCATTGTTGCTAGTGGTTTTAGTCACTCAGAAGAAACACTAGCCTAAAAATGACATGATATAGCACTAAATGGTGTCAGATATCGTTCTTATGACAATGTCAGTGTTTGTAGTTACAAGTGATTAAGCCATGTATCACATAAAATAAACAGCAACCAAAAATAAAAATAAAACATGCAACCTCACACTGGTGGAAATGTAATTCAGTAGTGAGGCATAATATTAACATTTATGCTTCAATGTATCATTGAAACAATAATTACATTATCATTTTGGCACGAAGAAGAAGAATATCATGTTCAATTTGGCCCATGACAACAAACATGTTTGCATGAGAGCTTTCTCATCCTGAGGCCTTGGTTCTGCACTATATCGCAGGAAGCCCCAGGCGTCGATTTCACTTGCTTGACTTGAACAATCAAACATTTCACATGGAAAATGCTGGAAATATTGGCATTTACTCACATTTTCCAACAGGTCCTGAGGGGAGACTTGTACCTGACGACTGAACATGAGAAAAAGAACAATAAAAGCCCTCAGGAGAGCTGGGTGTCTTTGGGGAGATGTTATGGTAAGGCCCATTTTCTAAGATAGCCTAATGTATGAGAAAACATTCACACTACCACATGATAACGAAAATTACATTGAAAACTGATGTCTAAAAGACTAAAATAAAAGCTCTTTCAATCAGGTGTCCATGTACAGTACAGTATGTATGTACTGTAATGAATACTCTAAAGCAAATCATGGATTGGTTCAAAATGATCATTGAATGATTTGCAGAGGTCTACTGTATGCACATTGACTGGAGGGCATCTATCATAATTGTCCTCATCGTCTGAACTGTAAACATTCCACATTTGTGCTGTACACACACATACTGTAGGGCCCTACATAACTATTTTCTCTCTCCAGTGGTATTTCTTCCCGCTCAGTTTGATCCTATCTCAGGGGTCCTCCTGAGGGCAGTGTCTGAAACAGGTAGGCCTAGCCTTGCCTGATGACAATGACATACAGAGGCAGTCGATTTTTTTAAGCACAGCTGCGACTAATGTTGAGGAAAAGGTGGAGGGTTCTATTGTATCTGTCATAAAGACACAGAGATGTCTTGAGGACAGTTGAGAATGATCCCCGGGAGTACTGCTTACCACAAATGAAATCCTTGAATCATGAATACTCTGAATGTGAACAGCTATTTACTGCACCCCCATCCCACATTTATGGTGGTAATACTGGTGGTCAGACTGAAGTTCATGCTATAAGTGTTTTTCTCCCCCTCTCTGTGGATAATGTGTAATATAGCATATTGCCTTTCATTTATCTTCTATTTGAGTGTTCAGAAGGCAATTATTGGCTTGTTGTAAATATCTGAAATTAATGCGAAGGGCTGCATTGTGAGAAAACAAGTCAGATACTCTTTGTGTTGTATTATATGGGTGAAATTGTGTTTTCACAGCTAGATATAATTAATGGCTCAGTGGAGTAAGGCAGAGAATCAGAGGAACACACGGCTCACAGTTTGTCGCTACAAATTGCATTTTTCGGTTTCAATCAAGACTAATATGAAAGCATTACTGTACAGCATTCGTTGTAGTTGATTATTTTTTTTATTTTTTTATGATCAAGAAACCATTACAGGCAGTGCCTTATAAGGTTTGTGTGAGTAATACAGTAACAGTTTTCACTTTAGAATGTCTTGTATAGTACAAAATACACATTATAGAAAGTTATGTTGACAGAAATATATTTCCCTAAGAGTAGTTCAGTCTTAAATATTAAATTCTAATATAGCCCCATTTTCAGTTCTCGAATCTAATGAGTAGCTTTATCAACATTCTGACATAAACAAGTTCAAGTTCAAGTTCAAGTTTATTTGTTACGTCTCATACACGAGTGCAGGGAGTAAAATTATTGGGCTCGCTTCCTTGACAATGCAGCATACAAATAATACAAATAATACAAATAATACAAATACACAGTAGTGCAATGAGGTAGGACAAGACAATAAGTGACATAGTGCAATATAAGTGAGACGGTTGGACAGTGACAATTGTTGGGGACACAAGACAGTAGACATGACACAATTCCAGTATAATAGTAGAGTAAAAAAGTAAAGTGGTTCAGTGGAATGTCATTATTATTGCACTGTGCCATTGGTGTAGAGGTGTTGTTAAAGTGACTATGTGCTGGTAGAGTCCATTCTGTGGGTGTGCTAGGGGTAAAGTCATGGGTTTGGGGTAGGCTTGTTCATGAGCCTGATGGCCTGGGGGAAGTAGCTGTTGGAGAGCCTCTGAGTTTTGGCCCTGAGGCTCCGGAGGAGGCTCCGTCTTTTGGACGGCAACAGTTCAAACAGGGTGTGATTGGGGTCTCTGATGATCCTCCGTTTGCTGTATATGTCCTGGATGGAGGGAAACTCACATCCACTGATGCGCTCAGCTGTCCGCACCACCTTCTGCAGCGCCTTGCGGTTGAGGGCGGTGCAGTTGCCGTGCCAGGCAGTGATGCATCCAGTCAGGACGCTCTCTGTAGTGCCCCTGTAGAAGGTACGCAGGATCTTGGGCCCCATGCCAACCTTCCTCAGCCGCCATGTAATTGAACCTTGGTAGACACATCCAGTAACATGAGAACCATCAACTGATAGCAGTTTTCTGTGTCGTTCATTCTCATAGAAAAGTATGCTGCCCTTCATTTCTGATACAAATACAATGATTTAATGCCAAAAGCACACATTATTGATCAGCATACAGTACTGCGGTCAGGCTGAATGTCATCGAGCTAAATGTTCATTGGTTGCTTTTTTCTGTGTGGGTAAAGTTAAGCCATGAACCATAACATTTGGGTATTACAGATTCAGTTTCCCAGGGAAGCAGATAAGCCTATACCTCGTCCATCTTTCAAAACATATTGATTATGTTGTGAGAACTGAGGAGCCAAGCAGACAAGGTGCCGAGGCTAAACTTCAGTTCCCACTCCAGGTACATCAACAACAGTGCTCATAGACTGAAAGCTTTTTAATGGCTATGTATATTTCATTATACTTAACTATACACCAAATAGACTATGGTTTATCGGACAACGTGACAAGTGTATTACATTGTAAAGACCAAAACTTTCTCTCATGGTCAATAACATTGTAGACAGTGTTTTGTGTATCTCAGACAAAAACAGGAAACAGAACAATAGTCCAAAGCAGGATTAAGACTCTGGGTCCATAGGCAGCCGCCCAGTCGATTCGACTGTTTCGATTTGACCGTACACCATTTGTTGTCCATCCTCCACCTCTGTCACTTTGCCAGGTCAAAGTTAAATCAAGATTAGTGATCGTAGGACCTCTTCAATACAATTAAGATGCTCCCAGGTCTTGGGTGTTTAATGTTGTCTGATTGAAGCTATTGGAGAGAATGGATTTTGTAGCAATTAAAAAGACCACAAACAGGACCTGAACAGAATAGTGCACCCTTGGCATGACAGCTGAACACCACAGATTGAGATTCTACAGTATTTACAAAAAGGATGAGCCATTGAATTATGTTGGCAGTGGTAGGCTGAGATCGGTCTCAGTTAGTAACATGGCCTTTTTTTTTTTAGCACAAACTGCCTACAGTAAGCAAGTTTTTAATTCCTGAAACAAGAGGGCTGAATTGAGAACATACTGTTTTAATAATGCTCTAATAATGAGAGTTTGAAGTCTGCTTTAAATGTTCACTTAAGTGGTTATTTGTGTGTCAGACCATTGATTATGATATATATAACTGTTTTTTTCAGGTTTACTTTTTCACTGACACACTTGCCTTGGACCTGTGTGTATGCTTGTGACATGCCTTCAATTTGGTAAAAATAAATAAATAATAGAAACCGCAATCGCAGTCCAAAACCAAAATCGCAGTCTTATTTTGCCAAATGGGACTCAAGGCAAAATTCATGGGATTCAATGGGGGAATACACGTTTTGTATTCACACGTTTTGTATTTCAAAATCTATCAGCAGGATTGCTCCCCTGTGTCAGACACCAAACACTCAAGCAGTGACAGGCATTACAGAGAAAAAATAACCACCAACTTTAGTTTTTCAGAGACAAAACCAATAAATTACAAATGGCATCAGTAGAAAAAAACAAGCCGACCCCTGTGCCTTTGTTGTTCTCCTTTAATTCTGTTAATCGCCCCCAGGTAAAGATTAGCTGCTCTTGCCAATTTAATTCAGCCTCAAATGATGCTGCTACAAGGTCACTTTTTCTTTTCTCCCTACCTCCATCCCTCCCCTGTCCTCCCTCCCTCCCCCATCTCTCTTTCTGTGAACAGGATTGAGTTGTCATGTAGTTCTAATAGGCAGCACAGGGAATCATTAGTCCACCTCGGCTCCCTGACTGATGGGTATTTCACTCCAATCATCTGGGTTAGGGGGTGGGGGTGGGGGGAAGCCCCCCAGACCCCCCTGTCCCCCCCCCTCATCCTCTGCCTGCCTGCTGCTATTGACACAGTGTCAGAGCTGAGGGGGATGGCTTAATCAACAAGGACACTCTCAGCATTGATTTGACAAGCTGTTGTAATGAGCTTCTTGTTTTTGTAAAGGATCACTGTTTATCTGGGCTGCCACTGATGCACTGAGCATGCTACATCGTCATGGAAACTATTATCAGGGCTGGGATGAGCAGGGATGGGGATGGGGCTTGGTCTCTGGATCTGTATCGCTTTCTCTTTTGGTATCTCTCTCTCTTTCTTTCTTTCTCTCTCTTTCTCTCTCTCTCTACCCCTCTCTCTTTATTTCTCTGTCTCACGCATGGTCTCTCTCTGTCTCTCTCTCTTTTGTGCAATTTACTGGGGATGATGTAATGTGGCTAGTGGTGTGTGTGTGTGTGTGTGTGTGTGTGTGTGTGTGTGTGTGTGTGTGTGTGTGTGTGTGTGTGTGTTTCATGTGTAGCAAGTTGATACCCACTGAGATCAAAAGGAAATGCTGTAATCGGTGTCAAAATCTCTCACGTCAATGTCATAGAAATTCAATCATTACCACCATGGATTGACTGAAAGAACTCAATATTCATAACCCTGCAGTTTCATTTAGCCTGCTGGCAGTTCATCTGGAAAAATATTTTTGATGTTACACTTTACAGATTTACCAAATGGCCCCAATGACTCAAATGCACTGTTTATTCTCTGCAGCAGAAACAAAATTGACACACGGCGTAAGTCATTGGAAAGCGTCTGTTTGGAATCTGTTCTTTGTTTGATATCACTCTCCCGCTTGATGTGTGTTTAAAGTGGATCCTTAGAGTCTCCAAGTGACAGCTTTCTTGGTCGATTCATGATCTCACAGCAGCTCTCTTGTATCCAGATGAACGGCACCTTGTTTTGTTTGCGTTAGGCCTAAAAAAATACAGCAGCTACATACGTATGTATGTGTGTGTGTGCGTGCGTGCGTGCGTGCGTGCGTGCGTGCGTGCGTGCGTGCGTGCGTGCGTGCGTGCGTGCGTGCGTGCGTGTGTGTGTGTGTGTATGTGTGTGTTTGTGTGTACGTAGCCTCACCATCGCCTGGTTCAAGGCTATGGGCACTGAGGCACCAGGAGCTGACACTCCTCCTGTGAGTTCATTTGTACGGATCATGGGCTCAGGAATCTGTCAGGTCCTGTCAGGCCATTGGCCTCCCCTGGACAGCACCGCATGTCAGACAGTAAATATTATTGGCAGCCTGACACCATCTCTCATCATAACTGGCTGTGTAAAATCGTTAATAAACAACATGATGGGGCCCCTGGATGCCATGCCATGGTTAGAATGGAGAGGCCCACTCTCATCAGAGATGATCCAAAAGACTGTATGAGGTGTCAGAGTACCAGTGTTTTGTGGGTTGAAGAGTAGACACTGTAGGCCAGGGCGTCGTTTGGGCAGAAGGGAAGCTCCTCTTTAGCAACCTGAGGCAGAGAGGTAAAAAGAATACACACAGTACTTTCCTTGTATCCATCACAGAGACGATTACTGACAAAACACATATAAAACATGTATGAAGAGGCTGTTCTTCTTTTTTTCTATAGAGAATGGTCCAAAAACGACATGCCACTGTATACTGTACATTGTTACTTTAAACCAGTGGAGGCTGGTGGAGGTAGAAATCGGAGGACGGGCTCATTGTAATGCATGGAATAGAATGAGGAATGGTGTCAAACAAATGTGGTTCACACCTCATTCCATTCCACAATGTGCATGCCCTCAGATTTCTGGACTGAATTGAATTAAATGATATCTGTTCAGTGCCTCACAATGAGCGACTCTAACGTAAAGTGGTGATAGGACAAAAGATTATTCCTCCTCCAAGGAGCAGGTAAAACAACATTTTTTTTACAAGCTCACAGAAGGACACATTGATAGTAGAATAAAGTGCACAACCGTAAACTCTCTCTCGCTGTATGATTAAATTTTTATGGTTCATATTCTGATAGGGTGCGTTTTTTTGTTGCCGCCAAACTAATAGGACAGCTACAGTAGGCCCAGTGGTGGTGTTTCTGCTCTGGTTTATTGAGAGAGGAGGAGGAGGAAAGATGCTGCTGCCAGTGGTGCTGCCTGGTGTGGTGCGGTAAACACACTGCCAAGATAAATGGTTGATCAATCAATTTCAGTGGGATCGATCTGCATCAGTTCTGCCTGCGTGCACACACCCGGAGCCACTTTATTGTAAATCAATCATTTTGAAAACATCTCACAGAGGAGCCCCGTCCACACTAACAAGCCATCAATTCCAGCTGCCTGTGTGCCACCCTTATCAGGCTGCAAATCAACAGCACTACCAACATCTGCTCCATCTCCATCTCTCTCTCTCTCTTTCTCTTGTTTTTCTTTCTTTCTGCAGCTCGCTTTTGATGGTGTGGCTGGAGGAGAGGAGAGGCAGGCGGCGAAATCTTCGCCATCCCACTTCAGATAACCCAGGGGTAATACCCAGGGGTAATAGTGTTTGCACATTTGCGAGAGAAACGAGAACAAATGCCACAGCGGGTCATATATTCTCCTTCTGTCCGGCCGTTTGACGTCAGGGAGTGTGAAATTGCACACTTCAACTGAGAGGCGTCGAGGAGGAGCAGGACTGGCCCTGGAGACATATGAGATGGCCACTGACTACTAACTGTATAGGATAGGAGTGGGCTGGGGCTCGAGAAGTCATCTTATCATAACACTTTAGAATTGGTGTTGTTCATAATGTTTGAAGGATCTAGAGATAAAAAAAAAAAAGACTACTTCAAACCAAGATGAATCCAACACAACCTCCATAAGGAGTATGGTTTGACATTGAGGGGGGTGTATTTGCAGAGTAGACTAGAGAGTGTGGCAAATATGAACCATAGAGATAGAATACAGTTAGTGTCTTGAGTAAAGCCACATGTACTGTATATACAATATGAGAAGCTGAAACATGCTATAGAGTTTAGAATGGGCAGGGGGGAAAAGTAGGAAAATATGCACATCCAATTCATCATCAACAGAAGAATGTATCAAATAAAAAAGGAATGTCGACAACTCTGGTATGATCCCATGGTGGTTTAATTCAGAGGCACAAAAACAGACATTTTGATCCGAATTGGACCTTCATCAGGAGAATGGCCCGGGGGAGACATTTTAGATTAAAAAATAAAATAAAAAAACACAGCTAGCATAAGCAATTTACCTTTTCCTTGATAGCAACTTTAACATCTCTAGATCATATTCTTCATGTCTCTAGCTACATTCTAGGATATGCCTTCAGATGACTTGGCAGGTGAAGTATCAATATTACAGTAATGGATGTATGTCAGAGGTGTACAGTAACACCTTTTACCACCATATATGGTATGATCTCCTCAGCTGATATCATGTCTCCCATCTCCATGGTGATATATGTGCTAAGCCATAGCCAATGACGGCAGAATGTGCTTTGAGTTCCATTCCTGCCTATCACCATGGATTCTGTTTGATTGACAGCCTGACAGGCGTAAGTGATGGAGCAGGTAATAACGTGTCACTAAACGTAAATCAAGACTAATGCCACTGTGATGCAACAGCTCCACGGATCAGGGGATTGGTGGCTTGCCTTGCACCACAGGGTCATCGACCCCCCTCCATAGGCTGCGGGTAGGGGAAATGTAATAGACATTCATCTTACCCCTCCCTTCACCAGAGTCAAGGTCAGGCACAGAGTCGATGTTTAGTCATTCACTACCTTCAGTCTCACCTGTGTAGAGTGTTCTGTTCTAAAGGGACATTCCGCTTATGGGTTGAGATTGATACAACTGATAATCATTCATATGCAGATAAACAACCTTTCAACATGCCAGTCAAGATGTGTTTCTGCTAAGTAGACAATAGTGTATCTGTACAGTTCTGTTCTAATACTGTATTCTATTCTATTCAGGGTAATGTGTATTAGTGCATGGATATACACATGACTTAATAATGTTGAAAGGAATTAAGGAGACGTTCCAGTTTTAGAACACAAATACATCCATTTTAATCTGAGAAAATACAAAAAGAAACCATGTACAATTTATGTACAAACTTTTTGTACAAGACAGTATATTTATCAGCAGATTATATTTGACAGAGTCAGGTAGATCAACTCAGCACCATCAAATTCTCCATCAAATTATAGCTTCCACAAATCCAAACTAATTAGACTGCTATGTCAAACTCCTGTTTCCTGCAATGACGATGTGCCAAAAAAGATATGCGACACGTGAGAGCAATTGAGCAATGTCCTGAATTCTTCCTGAACTGATAGGCAGCCCAAAAAATGAAATAAAATAAAAACTTAATAAAAACTGCAAGTTTTATTTTTTCTCAAAATCAACATAAAAATTGCCAAATGCAATTTCAACGTGTTGTTAAGACTTAAATCCCCCCCGAAGTATTATATATTTTATTACATCTAGTACAATTTCCAGCGAATAAGTTATTATATCCATCCTTTACAGCAAGAAAATAGATTAACAAAAATATGCAACATACTGTTACAGTAATGTATGAAATTTCATAGTCTTCACTTTGTTAAGTGGACAAGAACACTCTCAAGCACACGGACAGGTGGTTTACGAACACATGAAACAGCATGTCCTGTGCTTTCTGTGCATCCTTCAGTCATCCATACCTTACCACACAATGGACATGTTTCCATATCCTTCCCTGCAGTCTCACATAAACCAGATACCACAGTCACAGACAGTATGACAAACATAGATGATACGTGTGATTTTAGATCCCTTCTCAATGCCACTTCTCGCTATAGTGGGTCTACAAATGGATCCTCCTTTAGACCTTCAGCCCTGCCTGGCACTTTACTGGCATGGAGGCCTTGTTGGCTTGGATGTTCTCCATGCCAGTATAAGATGCTATACTACCCAATCTACTTCCCTTTCTGAGAGAAACGGCAAACTCAACTCAACTGAGTGAGCAAGTCTATGAATGACTGAATGATGCTTGTTCAACACTTTTCATGGCACTTCAAAATACTCTAAAACTTTAGAGGTGTACATTGCAAAGACGTAAACATCTAATACAAACTTATGATATGGTACACAGCAGTACCTTACATTTGTGGATAATTTGCACTGGAAAGGGATAAAGCTTAAAAACCTCAAGATGTAAGAACAGGTCTAAGTCCAGTGGTGGAGTCTTTTTTTCCGATTCGAATCAAATCAGTCACACAAATATGGGGTACAGGTATTAAAAGAAAAACATTCAGATACAATGAAATGTATTGGTGGACTATTCTGAAAATATATGTCTGCTTTAGATTAGGATTTGTACCATTTGATTTCTGAGATATGTGATATTTAAGTACTTCTGAATAAAAAAAAGAAGAGAAAACTCTGTAAACAAATAATAAGCAGTTGTGACAGTTTCCAACAATCCATGACTATTACTATGGTAACATAAAATGACAAGAGCTGACAAAATGGAATGTAAACAATGATATAAAACAATTTGACAAGAACACTAAAATTAAGGATGTTCTCTCTTTTTACCGTGATAAACCTTGCTGAATTGGTGCAACCCTAAATCTCCAGGCTTATAAAGTAGGTCAAATTACACCTGTGTCCTCTGTCACAGACTTCTACCGACTTTTCTCTTTGCAATATGAATCCAGGAAGAGAATCTTGAAATTTGAAAAGACAAGTTTCTTCTTCCATACATGACAAAATCTTTTTTTCATTTATATGTATAATGAGTCAGTCAGTATCAAATATTAATTCCTTATTTCCAGGCTAGCAAGTATGTTATTAACAACCCAATTATACATACATCTTACTCACATATATGGTTTCTTAAAATAAATCTACTTGCTACAAAGTGTGATGACAATGTAATCACAATTCAAAAGTTCACTTCAGGACAATGTCTATGAGGCTCCAGTAGTCACACCACACCCAATAGACATACATTAAAGGTCTGCTTGAGAAAGAAATCTGGTCTAGCCTATATCAATGGGCTGAATTTACACAACATATTTAGCACAATATATGTTCTTTTTTCCCCTCCAATGATGGATCTTTATCAATATATTTACTTTTGTCTATAATAGCTAATTTGTTCACTGCAAGCAAACCAGTGATGTTTTAATGATCTGTCTCTGTAACATCTTTACACCTTTTGAAACACAATTTTGTAGAGATTTAGAGCATACTGTACTGTATTGCTTCAGTGTCCGCCATACTAAGTGACCTAATTTAGGTCAAACATTGACAATGAAGGTCATCCACCCCTCAGAACTGAAGGAGTGGTGCATACTTTTTAAGCATGATCCAGCTTCATGCTTCTGACCTGCTCTGTCTGGGTATCACTTAGACCCATTTGAAACATTGAGTTTGCATTATCTTACACATTAAATCTGGTGTGTCTCATTCATCAGAATTCATTTTCATACGTGCTTGCAAATGAAAATGAGGAAGAATAATACACTGCCATATGGTTCATCAGTACGGCTACAGAGATCATACACCTAAGCCCATCTATGTTTTTCAGGAGCACTCAACAGAGACCAGATATAGAGATGAGACAGTAGATTGGTGTTACACTAGAATCTTTAGAACTAGAATTAGAATCTCCTGTAATACAATCTAGAATATTCTTTGTCATCTCAAGAGTGATGTTTTTTGTTGCAAAGGGGAGCAAAAAACTAACTTTTCTTAGACGCTGCATGTCTAATCACAAGCATTTCTGAATTGATATGTATTATTTTGGTATGATGTGTTAAAGATATTGATCAATTTAGCAATAAAACCATCTGATATGCATTTATAATAATAATAATGGATTGCTTTTCTATAGCGCTTTTCACTAGGTCACCGTGTATAAAAATAAGTACAAAATGATTATGCTCGTATGGATATAAAATAATCATGTTCGTATGTATGTATAAATCCATCACACAGCAAAGTTTTGTTTTCAGTGGAACATCTGCAAGGCCATACCCTTTTGCACATCAACACTTCATATCATTGTCTGGGTTGCTTTTGGATCAAACAAAACAATGACCTGCCTATATTTCCACAGTCTTTTCCAGCCAGGATAACATGAAGGACATAGGCAGAATAATATCCTCCAGCGTTCTTCATAGTCATCAGTGGTGTTTTCTATCCAACTATGATTGAGCTTTCCCTTCAGGGTATCTACACAGTTGAACTTCTGAGAGTTTTGCTTTGAGTCGTATGGCATCCAGATTAGCAACGGAGAACATCCAAGCTCTTATTGCCTCCGTGCCAACCCTGTGCCAGGCAGTGGCTTTGGTCAAAGGAGGACCCATTGATGCCCACTTTCTGCAATATGTGGCATTTTCCTATCTTCAACAGACAAAACATTACAATTATAGAATTGTTTCCCCCTTTTCAGAATCCCAATGTTTCCAAGAGATTATTTGACTTCAATGCTTCTTAAAATGTAGTAGGGCATACAGCTGATGTTCACATTTATACAGCTCAATCATAGTTGGGTTTCTCAGTTACTAGACTGGGTGGTGATGAGTATTAAACCACATCTGTTTTGGTTCGTCAGTTGATCGGCAACTGCAGACAAGATCTAGTTGCTCTACGTCTACATCTTTCATGTTTACCTCCTTGATCCCACATGCGGTTCCCTCAAAGGCTCCAAACCATCAGAGAGACACGTGTTAATGGAAGGTTGACAACATTAATGAGTGCATTTAAATCAGATGTTCCATGTTCTCATGGAGGGTGACACACTGCTGCAACGTAGATGTGTACACACACACACACACATGGCATGTACATATCGTACGCATTCCTGAGCACATGGGGGGGACAGGACCAATTGTGTCTCTCCCTCGCATGTGTTCAGGTTACGTTGATCCAACTGTGACTGTATTGTTATACTGTAGAAGGGCTCAGGCACATACCATGCGTTCGGACCTTGAAAGAGAGTCACTGACATCATGACCCATATGAGATATCACCAGCACAGATGTAGGTACAGTATCCTCTGTCAGCAAGCTTATCCCAGCACTGTCCACATTACTTTCAGAGTTTCAGACAACTGATTAACAATATGATATAATTTGACAGGACTGGAATGCATTCATTCAGATGATTATCCGATGGTGTAATGTACCCTTAAGCAGTGAGATATATTAATAGATCTTTCCAGAATTCTGCTGTACAGTATAGCCTTGGACGACAAGCAGCATTTCCCCTTCATTTGTTCAGTGAATTGAGAAGAAAAATGTTGACACTTTCAGCGATGTTTTGGGAGAACTTGACTGTTTCAAGCCGATGTGTCAAAAAATAACTGGATCAGTTTTAGTGCAAATAGAACAGAAGCATACAGGATATGACAGTGGTGGTGAACCCGACTTGGTTGAGATGACGCATTGGGGTGGACAGATCTTTGGGAGAGATAAGATAAGCTTACTGCCACGGCGACCCTCATCCTCCAAAAACCATTTCCCTTAGTGTTATGGGGTCTGGTCATATGAAGAGGTGAACTATTGCAAAGAATTACAGGAAGTACTTTTTTTTTTTTTTCAATTCGTAAAATAATTTCAAAAAGTGCTAGGGGGAGGGGTGGGTGGGGGGGGTGAGGGGGATATACAATCCTTATTTGATTGTCAGTATGTACATCTCTATGGATACATTAATAAATAAAACATTGTCCAAGAGCGTGGTAGTAACATTAAAGGTATACACATAGGAGGTCCCTTCCAGTTTCTGTGTTGAACCCTTGATCTGCAGAACGAGAGAGGAACAATGAGTAATCCATCTTCACCATCATCATTACCCTCATCGTTATCATGTCTTGCCATCTCCTTCAAAAGAGCGTCCAGACTTTTCACAAGTCATCATGGGGCCTGGTATTCAGCATTCATCTTCGACTTCTCTGATTGGTGGAATCAGACTGCTAGTGGATTTGTATTGGTTGACTTGGTTGGCCATGTGAGTGCTCATGGGCTTGATCTGAATGTTCCTTGGGTAGGCATTTTCTGGTTCATCTGTAAACCATTTCTTTTCTGTGGAGGAGAGAGAGAGAGAGAGAGAGAGAGAGAGAGAGAGGGAAAGTGTTAACATTGAACAATAAAGCTGGTATCATAGTATCATCACTGTCTCTGTTTAAGTAGCCAACATACATAGCATTTATGATAATAAAATCTCTCTCTCATATCTTTGAGTGGTTTCTTTATCTACAAAGGACCCATTGTACTGTTACCCATCAGGAACTTTTCATTGGTTGTTTAATGCAACATGTGTAGAATGTATGTTCAATGTCTCTATTACAGTGTAATGTGGAATGGTGGAGGGTAGATCTATCTATGCAAATATGTAAGTAACAGAGAATTGTTTGTGAAAATGAAGAGGATATGGGTGACTATATGACAACTGTACCAAACTGCACAGCATCCACATTCTCAGCTTGGATGTCAGGTGGAGTTGTAATTTCAACTTGTAATGTAATATGGAGCACACTTGTGTGTGTGTGTGTGTATGTGTGTGTGCGGTGCATGTGTGTGTGTGTACAGTATGGATGTATATATGTTACTGCGTGTGTGTGTTGTGTGTGTGTGTGTGTGGGGGGGGGGGGGGGGATGTGTGTCAGCAAGATTAAGGCTGCGGGGTCGTGTGTTACAGCAATGGCGTTTGAAGTGTGGAACTATGCCTGAGGTGAAACAAGATGTCTGCCATCTCTCTCTGTTCCCCTGAGTGTTGCTGTTGATACGGTTACAGTTAGTGATGTCGCCTGAAACCACCATATCAGACGCATGTAGGGTTAAGAGTTGGAAACTTACAGACTCATATCCCCCTTCAATTTAGACTTCAAATTTGTCACACCTCCCCTTTCCCTGGTGTGACGGATAGTGAGGGGAGGGCAGATTTTCTCAAAGTTTTGTCAGAAAGTGAAGGATTTGCAGCATGACAAGGTGTAGAGCCAGCTTGACCTATATATGTGCGGTTTGATCTTTACTCAAAAGTATAACATTTAATATGAGTCTTTGATAAGACAAGACTTTGTCACGTTGTGGTTCCTGTTGATACAGCTAGATAGCATAGTACTCAGAGCATTGGACAAAGTATGTTGCAGTCATTGGATTGCATTCAATAGAATATAACATTATATAAACACACAGACCTCTCACACAATGCAAGTTGTCTCAATAAAAATAATAAGAATAAAGAATACAACTAAAATAACAGAGAGGAATAATAGGGAGTCTGTCAAGAGGGAAAAAGATCTTCATATCATCAGGTGAAGTGAGGTAAAGAGGTACAAAGGAAAGGGAGAAAGAGGGCAAAAGGCTCAACCTCATGCAATGTGAAGATGGTTCTGAGCATGACAGGGAGAGGGCAGGAGCAGCAGCAGCCATTTTGTTTTCCGGTTGAAAGCAAAACTTAAACTGAGGCATGATTTATTTTTTCAAAAGAAAAAAAAACGTCCCTTCTCATAGCAATCTCCACAAGGACAAAGTTATGATTTGAACCCCACGTAAAGATTGCTAAAACATGCAGAATTGTTAACTTGCATACCTTGGCCCATTCTATTCATCCTTGTTGCACTTCAGAAAAAGAAGTAGGTAATCTAAGTTAAGTATTCTCCAAGGCAAATGACATGTCTAAAACACAATCACTGACATGACCGTACAGTATCTCTCATAAAAGGCCTGCATCAAACAAAAAATACTATTTAAAACTCTTTTGGTAATTCAATTTGTATTAATTTCCAGGCAGGCACTACTCTCAAAATATTTTTCACTCTTCTTCTGGTAAATATATTTATCAATATGCTAATTTTTAACAAATCTGCATGCTTTTTTCAAGTCACAATATTACTTTTGGTAAAACAGAGTCCCCCTAAATGTTCTTTATATTCTAAAACTCATAAGGATTCGCTTAAAACAATCCAACTTACGGTAAGTGATTGCTAATGGGGAGTTGGGACGGGAGCATGACATTTCTTTTCACCATACATACTGTAACTGCTCTTTGTAGCGCTAGTAGCATTACTTTTAAAAACAACTTTAATTCTATATCATCTTATCCCATATGCAAAAATACATGATGAATGAAGCATTTTTGAGAGAGGATTTCGACATGGTCATGCGTATACGCAATACACACAATGAACAAACACATATCAACACTGTGAAGGTGATGATCATATGAAATACAAAAGCTAGATCAACAATCTGATAGAAATGTGGTCATGTCAGGAAGATTTAGGTTCTGAGAATAGGGTTATTATTATATTTCAATCACATTACATTAAATAACCATGTCCATGCCATATCATTATATAATAACCATAACCATATATTCACAAATATAAAACATATTTGCACATAAATCATAAGGCTATACAAATATCAGTCAATATACACACAAGATAGACAAATACAGTACATCCGTGTCTCAACAAAGATCAAACAGATAAACCTCCACCCTAAATGTGTACTGTCTAAAACTTAAAGATCAGATACATTGTATGTAAGCCTAGGCTTCCACCTAGCTGTGTACTACAGTTGGAGGAATAAGTGTGTATGGTCCAACTGTTTCTTGTCCATGCATGTGTACTGACACGTGATGTGCTTGGTGATACGGTCATGTGCTAATGGTGACTATGGGAGCAGCGATGTCAGAGCAAGGACCACATGCAAATAGTTATGGAACAAATGTTCAGACATGACGTGGACATTGAGTACAAAATCTCACAAACAAAACAAACGCAATTCAAAAGGACAAGTGTCGTTGACCAACAGTGTATACACACACAAATTCATACTAAAGTACCACCCCACCACACACACACACACACACACACACACACACACACACACACACACACACACACACACACACACACACACACACACACACACACACACACACACACACACACACACACACACACACACACACACACACACACACACACACACAACCTTACATTGGCAAGGCTCCATCAAACACATACTGAATGTCATCAGACCCAATATGCCCAACAACAGACACAAACACACAGGTCATGGTGTTCCAAACACGTACTTCTGTTTGTCACGGGCCTCCCTGGCCTTGCTGCTGCGGTTCTGCCGGTTGGTGGTGGGGATGGAGTGGACGGATGAGCTCTTTTTGCTGGAGGAATGGGAGGAGTGGGAAGAGTGGGAGAGGCTGGTCCGGGACTGGCCTGCGTTGTGGTCAAACTGCATCAGGCAGAAGATCAGGTCTGTGGGCACCAGCTCAAACTCATAGGGCGGGTTGGTGATCACATACCTGCCCACAGGTCATGGTGGAGAGGAGTTAGTTTAGTGGATGCTTTAGCAATGCTTTTTAACAAAGCTTTAGATTGTAATCACTTATTGTCCCAAAACAAAGACTTTACCAATAATTGCATACGTACATAAACCCATGAGAACATTTCAGGACTTATATCTTTATTTCTGGACTATCTGAATACACTGAAATCATTCCTAAAGTCCCTCTTACCAAATCCCGATTGGGGCTGGGACCAGCGTGCATTTCAAACATTGCTGGCAGGAGAAAGGCATAAAGAGCTTTGGTAACTTTAACAATACTGTCTGGAAGGTTGGAGCACAGCTTGAAGGTAGGAGAATGGTGGAAGAAGTTTGAAGGAGCCATTGCTGAAGAGGTTCTGCCTATACTCTGTTCAAATGATCCCCTAAAAGGAGGGTCTGAGATTATCCCTTTCGGGATGAGTGACCAGCTCTGCAAAACTGGAGACGAATGTAGCTTACTCTCTATCCAGGAGACACCCAACCATGGGACTGTCAGCACAACAAGTTCTACAACTGAAAACACCCATGAGGGTGTGTTGGACTTAAGCCTCGGAATCTGATCAATTCCGTAAATATGAACAACAATTGCTTTCTTCTTCCTTGTACTATCATGGTATTGCAATGTTTCTCCAAACCATTGCAAATATGATTGAAGTTATCTTTATTATTATCATTATCATTGCAAATTCATTGTGTGTTTTTTTAGTAATAATGAAATTCCATCTTTGAGGTAATTACAGTATTAATTTGTGTAACATCTCGTCCTGTTTGTTAGTTTAGGTTTGTCTTTGTTTCATGTTATACATTGTTTGTTTCCTGTTTTGTGTTCCTCACCTTATCTCTCATTTCAGACACTTCACCACCTGCCCTTGTGTGACCCCGCCCTGATTAGCTTCACCTGTTCCTCATCATCCTCATTCCCTGTGTATTTAGTCTGTGTGTTCCCGTCTCTGTGCCAGTTCGTCTTTGTACCTTTGTGTCATACGTCCCAGCATTTCCTTGTGATAAGTATTCCTTTTTTTTTATTTTTTTTTTTATCTCTGAGTGTTTTTGACTTTGCCTTTTTGCCTACCCCTTATCAGATTATCTGCCTGCCTTTTTGAACTGCCTACCTGTGTACCAAACCCTGCTTTGCCTACCCCCTTCCTGGATTATCTGCCTACCCGTTGACTGCCTACCTGTGTACCGTACCTTTATTTAAAGTAAAGATTATTCTATTGGATTAAAGTTTTGTCTCCAAGTCGTGCTTTTGAGTCCTCTGCCTAAGTACTCCAGCCATTACAATTTGAAATAGTAGCTATATTAGTAATTACAAGTAATTAATCATCAACAATATTTAGACCCCTATATTTGCTACACTATTACAACTGGTGCACTATTATAGGGAGTAAATGAAAACTGATCAATAGCAAGATGTTGTATTTTTATGCTAAATGGATTGTTTCTCTATGTAAAAGTATGGCTTCCTTGACTTTCATTGAAACCTGTTTGGTCCTCATGTTGACACCAATAGCAAACTCCAAATGCAAATGCAAATGCAAAGCCTAAAGTTTGGATAGTATTAGTTTCATAACGTACTATCACCCAGTCCTGAGATGTTGAAACGCCTCAGAGGTAGAAGGACGTGACATAACACAGACAACAGTGACGGTAACATAAACAGTCCCAGTCTCACCGCTTGGTGCACGGGCTCGGCGAACTGAGATGGGCGTCTCTTAGTCTGTAGATTCCGAAGCATAGCATGTTGTACGTCTTCAACGCTTTACAGAACAAATCCCCATAGCAACCACCGTCCTGGAGAATGTCATGTAACAAAAAGAAACAACAATATAACAGCCTGGTTTCTTATAAATTGTAATAACTTGTCTAAATGATAACAACTAGAAGTGTTCGCGAAGCTGCGCTACCTTGGGTAAGTGCCTAACAAATCTTGGCCAGAAAAGGATACCATAGCAGTAAACAGTGTACAAATATAATTCAAACCATTCAGGACAGGACAAAAAACAACATCCTTTCATTTTATGACACATCGTTCAAAAATGTCTAACATTAAATGGATAAATAGAGCTCAGGCAAACACAAAAACACATGGAACATTCTTTGACGGCGACATTATTCCTTCCAGAAGCCTCCTCTCACGACCCCTCCTCCACACAGACGTGCCCCCCGTTGCGTGTTAGCCATTCTTCACTTTGGATTATGCCCCGTGAGAAACCAGAAGAGGTGGGACGTGTGCTGCTGGGGTAGTGCCAAAATGTGTCACCTCCACTTAAACATCCACTTACCCCCAAGTCGGCGAAGGGCCCGTCGTAGAGGGCCAGCTGGGCCACGCGACACCTGTCTCTGTTGGCCAGCGTCTGTGGTGTGCTGTACCCGCCTCGCAGGGCGTTCTCCTCCGCCAGTAGAGCCTCTAGCTCCGGGGTGGCTCCCCCCGTCACCAATGTCCGGATCAGGGTCAGGATATTATCATTGAAGTATGTCTGGGGGGGAGATAAGAGAGGAAAGAAGATGTGTAAGCAGATGCCAGGGGAGTCACTAGGAGAGAGAGAGAGAGAGGGGGGGGGGGGGGGGGGGTTGGCGGATGTGGAGAGATAGGGAGTGTCCCTGTTATCTCGAACCTTCCGGCCTGTCTCTTCATATAGCTCTGAAAAGGAGGAGAGGAGACAGGGCAGACCAATTACTGAGGGGCTTCTCGTGTACTCTACCCTACATCCATTTTGACGTTTATTCAACAGCGAGTAGCAGTGTTCGTTTATAATGAGTACCCAAGGACTGGGTACTCATTATTGACGAACACTGCTACAAACCTAATGTGAATATCAACAATGTTTGTAATAACACAGAACTCAAATTATAATCAGAAGTATAAATTATAATACAGAAGTATAAAATTCAAGACAATGGGCATGCAGTAGGATAGTGGCTTTGTTGTCCACACTGGAATTCAACGTCATCATTTAAAGCTCTACACACTGTGCAGTAAAGCCCCCATCACCTTGGAAGGGAACACCCACCACCACAACCACCCTTCATAAATGGACAATGCCCCACAACATTGGTCGCTGCCATCCGCAGACATTGACAGACACCAATAGCAAATTCCAAAGGCAAACAGACCTTGCCAGCTCTCTTATGCCTGCACAAATGATGCGAGGAAACACACTTGACTTACCAGAAACACCTGTTAAGCCAACTGTCCCATTACTTTTGAGTACCTTAAAATAGGGGGACTATGCATAAAAAGTGTTGTAATTTCTGAATGGTGAAACAAATATGTACACAAATAAAATAAAAGCATCTCTACTTTAACCTCAAAGTAATTGTTTGATTTAATATCCAAACTTTTGGAGTGTAGAGCCAAACAAAGAAAAATGATTCACTGTCCCATTACTTACGCAGGGAACTGTAAATTATGCTTTTAATCATTTTATCTCGTCAGGCTTTTTGTTTGAGAGAAACGATAGTTTGGCTGACCCCTGTGCTTCCATCTCCCAGCCTCCAGTTGGCTAAACTAGTAGCAAATCTTTGTTTTCATTTCAACAATGTTCTACTTGTGATGTGCTAGATGCCCTGCTTAAAATTGACATAAAAAACCATTGGGGCTGATCTTCTTGATCCAGGCCTATTGCAGCTTTCTCCCCCCCTAAATGCGGAGTCATTGACATATTTTTTATCTGACTATTATCTCTATCCCCAAGGTTTGGAAGGCTGCCCGTGTGCTCCCTCTCCATAAAGGTGGTCACCCCTCGGGCCTAGATAACTATCGTCCAATATCCAAGCTATCTTGCCTCTCCAAAGTATTCCCTCGTCAACTCTCAGCTATGAACCTTTTTATCTTCTCATTCTATTCTAAATGTGCACCAATCTGGCTTTAGACCTTGCACAGCCACTACACTTAGATGTTGTATTAAATTTCCTAGATCAAAACATACATTGAGCTACCTTATTTATAGACCTCTCCAAGATATTCTATATGGTTGACAATTACATACTCATTCAGAGGTTATCTGAAATAGGCCCTGGATGAGGCTTCATGTAGCTGGTTTTAAAATGATTTAACGGACAGAACACAGTGTATTTACTTGTGATGTTAAATGAGGTTTTCTGGACATAACAAAGGGTGTCCCACAAGGATCGATTCTTGGTCCGGTTCTTTTTACTATTTACATAACAACATAGGGTTATCTCTAAATATTTGTAACCTGCACTTGTATGCCAAAGACACTGTTGTATATGCTATTGTCTCCACTATTGACCAGGCTCTTTCTGACCTACAGTCTGCTTTTATTATTTGTTGAACTGAAATTGGTACTTAACGCTGGAAAAAACAAGTATAGGTTATTTTTTCAAATCACTGAAAAATGTGTCTGATGATTTATGCATATGTACATTGAGCGTATCTCCCCCATTGAGCGTATTCCGCTTATAAATACCTGGGCATTTGGTTTGTACTGTATAAGTGCCCTTCACTTTATCACAGGTGATAGTTTTAATACTCATCATTGCATACTTTATCAAAAGGTCGGCTGGACCTTGTTAACTTACCTAACCTCACTTACCTAACTTCCTTATTAAAATATAAGAACATAAATTATCATTCTCAGAGTTGGTTAAACCTTGAGGTTCCTCGGGTCTACAGTACACACGAATTGGGTAAATGCGCTTTTAGTTTTGGTGCACCTCACTACTCGAAATCTACAAAACTCATTACAGTTGGCACTCATTCTGGTGCCACATAATGTTGTGGTTTTATATGTTGTATTGACTTTCGTATTTGACTGTGTTCTACGTTTAATGTGTTAATGTGCATTGTGGACAAGGGTGCACCTGGAAAGAGGCCTTGCAGGTGCTTCACCCTGTATAAATAAAGGTTAAATAAAAACCACCATGGCATTTTAAAACTGTCAAGCAAGATCAGATGGATCATTGGTTTGGGAAGCTAGCCAACTGGCAATCCTGTATGTTTTGATTTGAATGCTGGAGGTTGAGGTTGAGCAGAGAAGCCCGAAGCAAGAGGACAGCAGAGATGGCAGAGGTGTGCGCAGATGCTAGGGAAGACTACAACTGCTTTGGACTATCGCTGACGTGCAGTGCCTTCTGCCACCCCATTGGCTGCCAGGCCTTCACCCAGGTGGGTGCAGCGTGATCAGTGGTGGTCAAGGAGTAGCTGGCTAGTAGTTTTGAAAGAGATAATAATTCATGTTATTGATTTATAATCACTTGTATTTTATTTTATTTCCATGTCAATGCTGCTATTATTAATCATTATATACTACCTCACAATTACTTATCTCACAAGTTTTAATTGTTTACCTTATTCACTGTAATGATCTAACTAACTGAACACAGGGCCTTTTCATTGAGTGTGCCCCTCATGAAATGTGGAGATGACTATAACTCATCTCCTCGTCCTTGGACAGTTATTTCCTTATCTTTGATCCTGGTTGTTTGTCCATGTCTATAAATTGATGTGTCGGAGAGACCGGCAGAGAAAATCACATCATTCTGCAGACGGTTTCTCTGCATTGACGATTTGTCTCTCTGTATTGCTACTAAATAAAGACGTTTTTACTTGATCACACTGGGACCTGAGTTAAGACTGAAGTTTCTTCCACAATACTAACTACCAGCTATAGAGAACAGACCGTGCTGTTTAACGTGCTGTTTATCATCATTGCTCTGAGACTGGAACTGTCAGACCCAGACCAAGGCTCCCCAGGCTTTCACCTGGCTATGACTGTGAGGCTCCTACCTTCCTCCTCACAATAACATTCATCACTTATTTGTTTATTTAATTATTAGTTTATTTATTTATTTACTGTATGGACTGTACACTGCAATTCAGCTCTTAGCTGCCAATGATGTACACCATGACAATAAACCTACCACTTCCCCATACTGTACATGTCTAAACTCTATCTACACAGTACTGTATGATCTGTTCCTTCTGAAGCAGTAATTTGACGTTGTTTATTGTCTAGGGTGTCATGCTCTCTCGTCTCTCCCTACAGCCCATCAGGCTCTCCTTTTCTGTGTGCCATGACGGGCCATGTCACTCGGTGTCCGGGGCTGAGTGGCAGCTCCCCTCACTGGGCCTCTGACAGCCCCGGGGAGGCTCATGATGGATGAGCTGGGTCCATTAGCAGGCCTCACCTATGACCACAGCACAGCACACAGCCAGACTACGCAACTAACTGCTGCTTGCTTTGGTCCAGTACGTAGCTCGAACAACACTCACTGGGAGAGCTACTCAGATGAAGACATCACTACGCCAGAGGGGGAGTGGCGATGGACGGTGAGAAGAAAAACAAGAAGATTAAAGGCTGTTTTACGCTTTTTAATATGTGTCGATCGAAATATCATCACCCGACAAAAACAAAGTGTCGCTCGCCTTGTCATAGACAACCTATGACGGCGTCTGCGACATAATAAAGTTCAGGAGGTGAATGAAACCCCTTGGTGACACTCCAAAGTGTCGACTAGACATAATTTCTGTCGATGGACGGTTGTCAGCAGTGTAGATCGACAAAGCATAAATCAACCTTAAAAAGAAGTGGAAAAAATGGAAGAGAAAACCCCCCTTTTCTTATCTTATCTTCAGCTTTGCTTACAGGGAACATTGTTGGGAGATTAAAGTGTTTTCTGGACCTTCACGGCCCACCTCGTGTGTCATACCTACCATTAGGTAGAGCTTCAGCACTTACCTTGTTAGAAGATCTGATAAACCCCTTAGAAGTTTGTTTCATGACACTTTAGATGAGGAGTGGTGGCAACAACTTCCCTTTTGATGTCAGTGAAGCCGGCAGGGCTGTCTGATCAATGTGGCATTTCATTTACCAACTTCTGCCTACTCGTAATGCTGGAGCTCTGCATCTGAGGCAATGATATCCTTTAAGTTCCCCCCCTTTACTTTACTCTGTGCGTGTTCAACTGTGTTGGTGTACAAGAGTTCAAGAGATCTGCAGTGTTTTAGAGCGATTCTAGTCTGTGTATCATGTAAGCGAAATACACCAAATACACACATGCATTCTTAAGTTACAGTACACACACATCTTCAATAATAATATATCGCAATAATAATAATAATAATAATAATAATAATAATAATAATAATAATAATAATAATATACTCAATAATATATATCTCATATACTGTAGCTATTGTGTTGTATGAATTGACTCAAATGGGCAATTTGGAACATCAGGACTGATCAGGGCGTTAAAAGCGAGATATCTTATTTCTTTGTGAATGTGTCTACTATTGACTAATGAAAACAACAAATCCACAAGATTACAGGGTAAAATTCCACTTTTCCACCAGTATAACTAAGTAGTGATAGCTACTATACTAATCACATACTTATTGCACTCCTAAAACAGTTGTGACATCTGACATTTTGTGCTCCACAAGTGACGAATTAAGTGTTTAATTAGTAGTATACTCACTGCACTCATGAGGGAGTCGAGTACGCTGACAGCGAAGGCGGTGCCGCAGGCGAAGGGCTGCGTCAGGTACAGCTCTGTGTCCGGGTCGTCATCGTCATCTTGGTCCAGGAACTGAACGTTTGAGTCATTCACTGAGAGAGGAGATAACCAACCAGTCAGAGAGAGGTGCAACGAGAGCAGAAACACGCCAAACACACACAAACACACACACAAACACACACACACACACACACACACACACACACACACACACACACACACACACACACACCAACACACCTGAGAATGCTAGAAGAGGCCTACGGGAATAAAGACAGTGGTTCCCAATCTTGTTTTGTGTTCTGACCCGTCTAGAGATTCAGTAATGTTCTTGCAACAAGTCAACAAGAGCATTATTTCTAGTCAGGACCCCAGTTGAAGGAAGTGACTGGAAATGAATCAGCTACAACCTTGTCTCACGTCTCAGGTATATAGGTATCAATAGGAATGTAGTAACCTTAGGGTATAATGGATTTGGCATAAATGATTGATGCACAGTATATTATTTCATAAACAATCTGTTTATATGTCTATACAGTACTGTATGTAGCTTAGTACATCACACCGTGGTTGAACAAGTTAATTATACTTTATGCTATATATTGACTTACAATAATACTTGATGTAGGTTTTATTTAGCTTGCACGCTAAAGCTAAATCAAGTTCCAAAATGAGGGAAGAAAATGAAGTTCTATAACTGTATGACCCAGGTCTGTGTCATGAGTGGAACCCAAATTCATCCACCATCTCATGAAAACAACAGATTCTACATTATCTATGAAAATATTGTGCATATCATGTGAAAAATTCATGCTCTTAAGGTAACATGCATTCTGGAGTTTCTTTGATATCTCAGATAAGAAAATGTGTTGGTCACATCATCACCTATTGAGATATTCATCCAGGTATTTACCTGTTCCTGAAAGTCAAATTGTTTACCAATCAACAATATAATGATCTGTGAAAATAACATCTACAGTACAACTGCCTAAATTGAAGGAATATTATATTCTGCAAATGTTAAGCATGAAAAAATGCAAAAATCATATGGGGAAGAAAAATTAAATAAAACAACAGCTTTTCTCCATTTCTTGTACAGTAGGATTTAACGTAGCTAACAAGCGGGAAGGAACATAACACAAACAAACATCTTTTAAGCAATTTTGTAAGGATGACTTTTACTTCACATGGTATATTTGTCTTTCTAGTGCCAGTGGCCAGTGATTTAAGGGAAGGGTCTGGGAGCAACTTATTTGAAAAGTGCATCATATAAGGTCTTCCTTTGACTCCATCAAAATCTATGCTTCAGAGATTAGCTTTGGCAACCCCTCCAAAAAAAACAGAAACCCCCAAAATAAATAAATAAAAATAAACACCTTAAAGGGAAGGTTTGATCTAGAGTTTTTGTTTTTGAAATGTGGATTTCTACCCAGGCTTCCTGTGCGCTTTGGAACAGAAATGTCTGTCAAAGAGACAAGGGGCTGATGCAAACGGGCCTGGGCCAAAGAACTGAACTGGTGGGGGTGGGGGTGGTACGGGATCATGGGGGGTGGGGGTTTGGGGGGGGGGGGTGATATGAAAACAGCCACAAGGACAGTTGTCCACTGTGCATGATCAAAGGTCTAGCAATGCTCTGAGAAATGAAACGCAAAAAAAAAAAACACCAACAGAGAAAAAGAAAGAAAATCATTAAAAAGAGAGGCCAAAACAAGACAGTCAATTTCAACCAGAACGAAGAATACAAAAATGTGTTCAAAGTGAAGCCATGGGAGCGGCGATGGCCTCGACTGCAGCCGGAAAAATCAAGGCAAGCTGATGAGAGAGAGAGAGAGGCGGAACGAGGGAACGAACGACAGCAGCGGAGGACAAAGGCTCGGCTTACCCAGCTCTGTTATGATCTGTATGTTGGTTCCACTGTTTTTTTCCTGACTGAATTGAACCAAAGGCAGTAGTTTGCCAGGTTTAGCTAATGATGATGAGACAGTGTGGAGAGGAGGAGGGGGAGAGATAGTGTTGTTATTGAAACAGCTTCAAAGAGAGGAAGAAAGGCATTTCTGTTTAAGACCACTCATGTCGACCCACAGGATTAGGACCTGAAGCTAAAAGGGATCCATGGTTGTCCATAGTAATGCAAGTAGGGCTCTACAGATCACAGTGTTTGAGAGATACACAGGCCAACAAATGTCAGCGAAGCGAACCATACAGCACCACTAAAACATGAATCGCTTATTTTACAGCCACGCTTGAAAGACACGCAAAGGGATATACACAATGCTCTATCTATAAACATACCAACTTTACACGTCTCCCATTAAAATTGATCATGCAATTCAGACGAGGCAAAAGCTTTACGTTCCTGATTTGACTTTAATCTCGCTCTGGCACTGTAAAGTGATAACACTGACACTACAATTATAGTATATGGTTCCAGGGAGACCTGAGCTCCTTTCTCCTATCTCTGCTTTACATCCTCGTCTCCATGTCACAGAGGAACAGGACACTGTCAGGACTGCATAGACTCTACAGTGACACAAAAAGCCTTAGAACGGCTATGGCTAGATAGAACCTGCGGAGGTGCATTTACCTTAAACACCCCCCAAATATGATTTAAAATCCGACAAACCTTGAGAGAATGCATTTAAATCACACCAAATGTTCCCAACAAAACACAAGTAGCCACTATACGGTTCTGTTGATACCATACAGTGTCATAATACAGACGATGCTGTAAAGGGAGGTTTGAGAAGAAAACTGCCAATTTGTTGTCTGTCCCTCATAATGACTGAGTCCGAGCCCTAGTCTCTGTGCCTCTCTCAGCAGCAGCAGGACCTCATACTCCAGTGCTCCCTAATGGGGTCAGGGGAGATAGAGTGGCTGGTCTCTGGTGCTTTAGTGTTGGGCCCTCTTGAGATCTGAAACTTTCATGAGTCCCCTAGACCACAGGGAATATAGCCACCGCTTTTGTTATTAATAAATGGACCTATTTTGCAACCGTGGCACTTTTTCTCCCCCTCTCACTTATCTTCTACTCTCTCTCTCGCTCTCTCTCTCTCTCTCTCTCTCTCTCTCTCTCTCTCTCTCTCTCTATCCATTAAGGGACAAAGTATGAGAAGTGAGTCAGACATCTCAGGTCACACAAACAGACTGACTTTTGAAAACGATAACACTGTTCAGTCGATACAGTACAAGATACAAATGTTAGCCCAAATTAACTACATTTAATCATGATTATCATTAGACTAGAATGAGTCAGAGCCACAAATATGAAGAGTCCCGCAAACTGTCCTCCAAATCGGCACCAAATGTTTCTTGACAAAAACATTCCTACTCGAATGCAATTGTCACTAACAATTGGTGCCAATATGATGGTCATCAGAGTAAATATCTACACCTGACTTTGCTGTGCTCTGTATATCTGTGACTGTGTGAAGAGTGGCGAGTTGGGATGGTGTACCGGCTCACCTAGTTCAGTGATGATGGGGATGTTTGCTCCTGTGGTGACAGAAGCCTGCCGCACTAAGCCATGTACTGGACTGCTGTCTGGAGATGACCTGTCCATTCCAGGAGGCGTGAAACCTACATCAGGCGACAACAAAGACACACACACACGCACGCACGCACGCACACACACACAAACAAACATCAACTACCCATGTGGTAATATACATTACATAAACGGGTTGATGATAACAAGCATTGTGATTGGCCGAGAGGTGTTCAAAGCTGTGATTTAATAACGATAATGTCATGTTAAATCACCTATTATGACATTCCTACACCACAGTAGATTGTGTATCAAGTTCCCTTGACAATATTGGTAGTTCTGGAAACTACTGTATACACTCACCGAGCACTTGTACACCTTCTCATAGTGGAGGTGGTGTAATGGTGTGGGGAATGTTTTCTTAGCACACTTTGGGCCCGTTATCACCAATCAATCATTGCTTGAATGCCACAGCCTATTTGAGTATTGTTGTTGACCATGTGCATCCCTTCATGGCCACAATTTACCCATCTTCTAATGGCTACTTCCAGCATGATAATGCACCATGTCACAAAGCAAAAGTCATCTCAAACTGGTTTCATGAACATGATAATGAGTTCAGTGTTCTTCAGTGGCCTTCCCAGTCACCGGATCTGAATCCAATAGAACACCTTTGGGATGTGGTAGAATGGGAGATTCACAGTTTGAAAGTCCACCTGAAAAATCTGCAGGAATTGCGTGATGCAATCATGTCATCATGGACCAGAATCTCAAAGGAATGTTTCCAACATCTTGTGGAATCAATGCCACGAAGAATTGAGGCTGTTTTGAGAGCAAAGGGAGACCCTACCAAGTAATAGTATAGTGTTCCTACTAAAGTGTTCATGAGTGTATTTCTCAGTGCAGGGCAGAAACCACCACAATCTATAACTAAAGAAATACATTTTATTTTTTTCTAATTTTCTAATTTGTTGTGTAACCGTTGTATGAAAGACTGTGAGGCTGTGATTTGTCATCAATATTGTCACTTGGTAGGGGTTTGCCGGCACTCCACTGCGCGTCGTGCCTAACAACTCCCCCTACCCGTGACAATATTGGCAATAAATCATGGCCTCTCAGGCATTATTGCTTAAGTGAGCAAAAGCAACTGCAAAGGAGGGTTACAACAAAGGAGAGAAATCACAGCAGGATCTGTCATAAGATAAAACTGAATATAAATGCATTTCATTCTCTTGTATATGTTGGAAAAAACTCAGCCCTTTATGAAGAATTCAAATTGAATTGAGAACCTTTTTGCAGTAAAGAAGGTATCAACAACAAAGATGTTTTTTACCTGATGTAGCTCGTTGACCAGCTTAAATGAACTAGATGCCTGCCTAAACATTGCAATTTGGATATTGTGCTTTTAAGGGTCAGCTGAGACATATTTAGTGTTCGCAGCCTTCCATCAATGGGCGGGTATACATTTTATATGTTGTTCATTTTGTTACTATAAAATTGGATCCTGAAAACCTTTTATCGGAAATAGCACGATTCCCAACCATGAAATACAAGCGCAAGTGACGGGTATGAATTCACATGACTTCACATTTTTACATTTCCTCAAAGTGACAAGTAAACACCTTAAATCAGTAATGCTATATGCATAATGCATCAACTGTGTTTTGACATCCATCATTTAGTGCTGACTAAAGCAAAACGCCAGCTTATAGTTTTACAGCGACACAACATAATGCAGGGGGAATATATTCAGGTCACAAAGTTTTAAAAGGATTGCAAATTCCAAACATAGGGGGGGGGTTGCCGTTTTATGCCAAGAAATTCAGCGGGCCGCACACTGTACAAAAGAGATCTCTTCACCCTGTGCTACAGAGGAGACACCAACAGTTCAGTATTCATCATAAGCTAGGAGCAGAACACTGAATAATCCAAACTCTTGTTATGCCAATTATTAAAACTTGGGATGGTCAAGGGTTTGTGGCAACCAGAGACTGTGCATGCATCATTTTGTTGTTGTCCATAAAGTATGACATTCATTTCTCTGGAAAGTGACAGCTAGTTTTGGGGTTTTGCCCCCCCAAAAAATAAAAAATAAATACCTAAAGTATCAGAGTAAACAAGAAGTCAAGCATGCAGTATGTCTACTTGTGGAAGTAAATACCAAATATCAGTAAAGTCAGGGTTTATGAAAATGATTGTTGCCACAGAGAGCCAACGTGTCAAAATCAGTCGGGCTGTGGGCAACCAAAAGTCACATAGCAAAATTGGAGAGCTCTACAGATATCATTGACTCCCAATAAGAGCATCTCTGAACAAGTGTGGTGGGTTTAATATTCGAATGTTTTGACCACATGTTTTGACCGCACTGCAGAAATCCTCACAAAAAGAAAAGTAGCCTGTTGAGCTACCATAGATTACTTACCAAATACAAAAAAACATGTACCGAAAACCAAAACCAACACATTTTTTCTACAAATATAAACCCCACAGGTTATATTATGAAATGTACAAAGTATGCGCATAAAAGGCTCCCATCAGAACAGCAATGTTAATACTATGTATGTGTAGCTGCTGGTCCAGGGTGTTCCTCTGTCGCCTCCTCTCTTCAACTGACATGTAGATGGTTGTGACGTTGGATGCGGACCCCCCACCCCTGTAAAGCCCCCGGGCACAGCTTAGCTCAGCGGTTGACTACACGGTATTGCAGCCGTGTGAACGTCTCCCTCAGCGAGACGCTTGTTTACTTATTCATTCGCACCTCCTTGTTCTAAATTCTATGCCCCGCATCTGCATGGGAGAATCACTGGGAGGAAGCAATCCCCAAAGCAATACAGTATGATAATACCTCTGTGTGTGTGTGTGTGTGTGTGTGTGTGTGTGTGTGTGTGTGTGTGTGTGTGTGTCTGTGTCTGTGAGTGTGCCTGTGGGTGTATGTGAGTTGTAAACTGAAATATT